>NC_028450.1:40671445-40711204 GCF_000263155.2 Setaria italica | reverse complement strand
CTGTGATGAGCAGTTTCGGTCCATCTTGTCAGACCTCAAACTCTCCAGTCGGCTGGGCCCCCAACCTTCCGGGGGGGGGGGCGCAGTGTAGCGGCTGCGCTAGGCCCCTAAATCCCAGGAGCCCCACCCCAGGCCAGTCCGACGGATCGGCAGCCAGGTAAACAAAGCAAATTAAAATTCCCATGTCAAAGATCCAGAACATTTCGTGGTTCGTGGCTTTCCCTCGCGGTGGCAGGACGTCAGCAGACAGCAGGTGTTTTAGGCCGGCCTAAAGGCCAACGCGAGATCGCCAGGCCCAGGCTAAAAGCCTAAAACGCAGCAGATCAACGCGAGATCGCCAGGCCTAGCCTAAAACGCAGTAGATCGCACTCGAGTACCGCTACTGCAGCGCCGCCACGCACGCACTCGAGTAACGCAGCTGCAGCCCCCGCCGCTGCACGCGTGCTGCGCCCCGCTCCCGCCGCATGCGCGCATGATCCCTGTGTTTCTGTTCAACTGCGCTGGACGAGATCACGTTCCTCCTGTTCGTTTGGACCGGATAAGATCAGGCTGTTCCAGTTCAACTGCGCCGGCATCATCCAGATATGCTGCTCGATTTTCAATTCCTCAATTCCCCGTACCATTAATTATTAATTCAGACTGCGAGAAAAGGAAAAAGAAAAGACGTGTGGATGAGTTAATAGAATCACAGAGAGGATCTATGGATAAATTTTTCAAGAGTTATCAGGATCCTGAGAGTAATACGGGCGCTTCGACGAACTTAGATGAGTTAGCAATAATTGTTGCAGATGAACCAACTAATAGGAATTAGGAAGAAAATATTAACATCAACGTCGATAATAACAATGTAAGTAACTCTGAGAACACAGTAAATGCATCAGGTGCATGTGCACAATCTGCTAGTGTTGATGAGAAACCAGTTTACACTTCAGATATTTATGATCCAAGAAATTAGGATAATCTTGATAATAAAGCAAAAGACATATTAGTCAAGAAAGGACCTATAAGAGAAGAAAATATCAAATTTCCTCTAGATGCTGCCTCAAGATATTTTTCATATGCTCATTATTCTAGATGCTTTTAGATACATTTAAGTATTTATTGGTAACATTTCATATTTATTTGTTATAATTCTTATATGAAAGGGTCCCGCGTTTTACTTTCGCCCTGGGCCTCCCAAACCTCAGGACCGGCCCTGGTAACCCTGCCCCTCGAACTATATAAGGGCAGCAAGGACCCCCTCAAAAACCCAAGCCATATTCAATACGCTATACGCTGAGAATACAAACCTAGAGCATAGGACATAGGGTATTACACCAATCTGGTGGTCTGAACTTGGTAAAATCCCTGTGTACTTATGTTCATCCATCTAGCTCTAGACATGGCAATACCCTCCACACAATCTACCACCTTGGTCTACCCCATGGTGAACTGCCGGACTATTCCCCCGACAAGGACTGACATTCATTCCCAGCTCTAAGCTTAAACCTGATGATGAATGACTATGACAACCCTAGCTACAAACTTCATTATATCGCATCTATACTTTTAGACATCAACATTCTCCAAAAGTGTTTATTGCATGCTGGTAAACCTAAGAAAGTTAATAACATTAGTACACTACTACTTTAAGTCAGTTCTACTCATATCATTTCCATATAACCTAATATTCGTAAGATATTGCCACTCACTCCCAATAAGACACTAACTTTAAATTCAGAGTAGCTCATGAACATCATATCTCCTTATTCCCCATTTTCACCTTTTTTTTTACATAGCATCTATATTACATTGCTGATATAAATTGCATCAAGATTTTGGATAAATCAGCATCTAAAACAGTGCTATAGTTCACCAACAAATTTAAGAAATTAAGTACTGCTACACGCTGCACTTTGATGATGTAAGTAGTGTTACACACTACACCTCCAATTTAAGTAGTGCTATAGTTCACCTACAATTAAGAAAACTAGGCAAGAGAGCGATGTGGGAGAGGAGAGATTCCGTAGTTGTTGTTCACGATCACCGGTGCCGGCGGTTATGTCCCGACTCCCGAGAAGCCCAGCCCAGCTTCCGCCGCCACCGTCAGTAGGGTCGAGCCCATGGGTGTGCGAGCAGTTCGATGGAACAGGGCCCCAAATTGGAGGGGGCCACCAACCAGATTGACTTCTATAGGCCCTGGTTCTAGGCGGCAGGCGCAGGCGTAGCGCCGCAGCCGCGCAGGTGCTAGGTCGCAGGCTAGGACTCCATATGTTGCCTGTCGATTAAGATCCGTCGCAGGTGGCACAGCGTGTGTCGGCGCCGGTGTGCTGCGTGTGGCCCATTGTGCATGTAGAAGATTTCCTTTTCACCAATTGCACGTAGCGCGTTCGTCGGGAATCGGGATCGGCACCGGTACAACTGTAGAAGACTTCCTTTTCGCTAATCGCTGGCCGATTGCGTAGCCCCGGCGGCCGGCGGCATTGAGGCACAAGGTGACGATCTGATGGTCTGTCAATTGTGATAGATCGCTCCAGGTATACTAATCTGGTTCAGTTAATTTTCAATATTTTAATCAATGTTGATGGGTGATGACTAATATAATATTGATCCATCTAGGTGTTCAGTTATCTTTATTCTAGTTCTAGATTATCTAGTGTTCCAATCCAAGATTGTAGTCATGTCTTCTGCAAACCGGTCTAGAAAGTATGAATCTGGTTACCAAAAGCGTAAGAAAAAACAAAGAATAGAGGATTTAACTCAATCTCAAAAGGGGGCTATGGATAAATTTGTTAGAAAAGAGTCACAAGTGTCCACTGATAATCAGTCACTTGGTCAGGGACAGGAACTGCACTTGATAATAATGATGACAATGATCCTAGAGATGGTCAGATAGAGATAGAAAATATTGTTGGGATCGAGAAAGTTCTTATTGATAACACAAACATTTAAATGGATAACAATGCTGATAACATTAGAGCCAATAGTACTGGTGTTAACTCGAACACTTCACCAATTGCGGATGTTAATGATTCCTTTCAGCCTAATATATTTGATCCTAGATATTGGGATTCCCTTGATCATAAATAAATTGATATTTTAGCACAGAAGGGCCCTAGAAGAGATTTATCAATTCAGAAAGGTACTTCAATGCACAGACATTCGAGAAGCTCTACTTCAGGTAAGTACCCAATATTGTTGTATTGATATTTGATAATGATGTACAACTATAACACATGTTTTCTTCCTAAATTTTTTCAGGTACCTGATGTTGATAATGATCCAAAAAGAAGCAGTGAGGCTAAGGACTTGGCAAACAATGAACTTGGAGAGTATGAATTTATAGTGGTAATAGTCATTTGGTACGAGGTATTATATTGCGTTAATTTAGTAAGCAAACACTTGCAAGCAAAGGATATGCTTATTGATGTTGCTATTGAGAAAGTGGAAGGGCCGATTTCTTTCTTCAAGGGTTATAGGGAAACTGGTTTCTTAGAAGCATTAGAGATTGCTAAAGGAATTGCACTTGAGATGGATATTGGTACAACATTTCGTAAAAGAAAAGAAATTAAAAGAAAGAGACATTTCGATGAGAACCAGATGACACAAATGCTGCTACACAGTCTGCAGAGGTCCTATTTAGAATCATCTATTTTTTACCTATTGTTGATCAAGCAATTTTCTCACTTACATCAAGATTTGAACAATACCAGAGTTACCAACAAAATTTTAGTTTCTTATTTACCTCTGAAACATTACAGGATGACACAAGTTTAAAATCATCATGTGATAATTTTGGGGTTGTCCTTACAAAAGACAGAAAATCTGATGTTGATGCCAATAATTTGTATGTGGAGTTGAAGTTTCTTCAAGATTTCATTCCTAAAGAAAATATGGAT
Source organism: Setaria italica (assembly GCF_000263155.2). NCBI lineage: Eukaryota > Viridiplantae > Streptophyta > Magnoliopsida > Poales > Poaceae > Setaria > Setaria italica. Next base: position 40,707,326 of record NC_028450.1, on the reverse strand, counting down.
CCTGTTGAAATTCTAAAGTTTCTAAAGCAGCATGACTGTTTTCCCAATGCAAGTATTGCATATAGAGTTCTGTTGACCATTCATGTGACCGTTGCATCGGCAGAGCGAAACTTTTCTAAATTGAAACTATTGAAATCATATTTGTGTTCGACAATGACACAACAAAGACTGAATAGCACTTGGAGAGTGAATTGCTGGAGAAGATTGATTATGAGCATATCATTGAAGATTTCATTTCAAGGAACACTTAAAAGAATGAAGTACTTCAATTAAAGATTATGAAAGCAAGAGTCGAATAGGTACAATTTTTGATATATCTTATTGTGATATATATCATATATCTTATTTATAATCCTATTTTTTAAAAGCAGACATCTTAAAGTTTGGTACAGTATCTCGATTTTTACCGGCTCGACCCTAGCCGTCAGCCATCGTCTCCGTCCGCCCTTCCCTTAGCTGAGGTGCTCGCGCAGCGCGGCGGCACGCCGCATCCTCACTGCCACGATACGGAGAGGGAGATGCGGCTGCGGTGGAGGCGGGGAGGGAGACACGGCGGAGGTGGAGGCGGCACGGGCTCGGGGAAACGGCGTGGGGGCGCGTGGCGATCACGCGGCGAGCAAGCCAATTTGGTCTGGAACTCTGGAAGCTGGGATTCGGGAAGGCGGCGGCACGCTGCCACGAGCTTCTTCTGATTTCGATGCTGGCATGTGGCGGGCCGCGAGGAATGTTATTGCGATCTGTAGCATTAATCTGTAGCCGTCCGCGTCACGATCCAACGGTTCATATGTTATTGCATGAATGCAAGAGAAAATATGTTGAAACGGCCATACCAGTAGTGTAATCACTGCACAAGTAAAAACTTCCGTTGAACTAAATGTACCAGAGACAAATTATCACTCGAATTACACAGAATCTGTATAGTCACCCGAATTTATCAAAACTTGCTTATAGAGTAAGGCCAGGGGCGAGGGCTTTTTCCCGGCACCTGATTTTTCTTATCTCGTCTACAAAATTGTTGCATGGTGTACAGCCTAAAGCATGTATTGTTGCGCTCTGAAGAACTAATGAACACATACATGCTAGCAACATGAGGAATGTTGGGGAGCGAATTTTTACCTATCACTATCAATATGGAGAGGGGGTAACAAATTGTCTATGCCAAACTTGAATCATGACCTCTTCACAACTGCCACTGCAAAGTGAGGGTGGTGTGTAAACTCAAACGAGACCCTCAGAGATGGATCGCCTGGCCCAACTTGGCTGATAATGTTTAGGGCTATCCTGTTGTGCTCAGCCACCTGCTCTATCCGCCGGAGCTCCGCAAGCTTTTCTGGTTCACTTGCAAAGCTACCCCTTAGGGAGGGGATGATCTTCCGAGTTTCCTTGAAGAAGTTGTATTTCACCAAATCCTGTGACAAAAGAAATATGGAGGGTTAGTCAAAATATGCAAATGACAGAACTAGTAAAAAGATTTCAGTGCCGAACACTCACCATTATGCCTGCCTGGGAAGAAGATTCCTTAAAACTGTAGTAGGAAATGTGCTCAGGGACTCGAGCTTTCTGAAGAAGATCAAAATGCTGCATGAATCTCTGGAAAGAAGGATTGAGCACATGTCAGACGAGTTTAAGCCATATTTAAAAGGATGTTGGAGCTCTCAACACTAAATCCAGCACACCTCTTGTTCAGTGTTAAAGATACTTGGTAATTGGAATGACCTACTTTCATTTCTGAGGACAGCTAGCATCTGCATAAGCAATAAGAGAATGGGGTTGTTCAGTTGAATATTGGGACAGTTGTACAAATGCATTCCTTGTACCGATAATATTTTTAGGTGACAGTATTTTTCCATATGTACCATTGAGAGTCCTTCAGACAGCAAAACATAGCATTGAAGCAATAAACAAGACGATGAAAATGTTGTATCCCGTGCTGAGTCCTTTGAATGATCCTTCTTCTTTTTCCCTTTTCTTCGTGCTGAACATTTGTCAATATGTTTAAGTTAAATAAGTTTTTGTTAAGAACTAACCAACACATATTAGTGAAAATGGCACAATGTACATTAAAATGGTGCGAGATAAAATCAAATATTTTTTAATCAATACAATGCTAATAGTAATTGTATAGATAACCAAACAGCCACATCTTTTTCGTGTGTACTGCAATTTCAGTTACTGTTCTCCTTTATTTCCCATTTAGCTGTGATTTGACTCGAATAAAATCATGCAGCATTTGGGACCACCATTTTTAAACAGCTATAAGCAGCATAATGTACTGGATGGCAAATCACACCTGCGTACCTACCAAAATGAGCATTTGAGGTTGTGCGTTTTTGTAAAGTGTATATTCTCTGCCCCTTGTAATTATTGCAGTTGACATTTCCTTTAGTTTTCCTATTTCTATAATTCTCTTAATGTCTTTTCAAATCAAATTCCAAAACACAGTTAACATAAAGCTACACATATCCAACAGACATATTAGTACTGCAAGTAATCCTAAATGCTAATTGCAACACCAAAGCTATGTTTAGAACTCCATAAGATCATCCTCCTATACCATTCTAATATGCGAGCAGGATAATTCACAAGTGACATGAAAACTTACAGGTTTCGCTACTAGCAAGAACTCGTAACTGCATCTTTTCTATTAGCTTTGTGAACACCACATACATGTACCAGTACACCATACAGTATTCGCCTGGAGAATATAGGTCAAGTTCGAAACCCAACGTGAGAAACCGAGAGGCAACCCAGTACGCATGCTCCTGAGTCCAAATAAGAAGTTGCTTTGATACTCTCATGCACATGTTCTGCACAATAACAAAAGAGCATGTTGAACCATGAGAATTATATGGTAAAGTGATATTTACAACAACAAGCGCATTAAATAAGAGATACCTCATGGTGCAGGACATTTCTGGTTTCACCGAACTCTCTTTTCAAAGCAAGCTCCAACTGCAACATGTATAAGCACAAAGTATTACAAATGCAAATGATACAGCCTACACATGAGGAAGAAGTATTTCAAACTGTTTGCAGTAAGGATGCAAGTGGGTACCCAATAGTGTTTTCTAGGTCGGCTGATTAATTACGATGGCATGCCACTCTAGTTCATTTTCCCTCCCAAATTATTTACGCAAAATGCCATTCTAGTTCATTTTATTTGAGTATTGTAACTACCCCTAAAAGTAGCTGAAAAATGTAGAAGAGATATCATAGCAGGTTTGCCACAACATAAAATGCCTTCTGTAGTTAAAGCATCAGCAAATTTTCAGCTCGAGAGTTGAGCAAGGTATCACAAGAATGAATCAATGAGAAACATGTTTGCTTCTTGTCAAAATTGTATTTCAAACACGGAACCAAAGTTGTTACAAGTCCACAAGAATATATCATTTGTGTTCACGAATCAGCTACCAAACCCCTTTTCTTCACCTTGCCATTCTTGAATCTAGCAAGGAACATTTTTCATTGTTCCCAAAGAAAAAGAATCTTATACCATTGGCAAGGCCAATTTATCCTATTAAAAAAGTGTTAATTTGGCCAAATTGAGATTTATCAGCTGGATTATGAAACAACCAATTTCATTTACTAACATGATCGTTGCGCTTGTGCCAACATTAAAGCATAACTGAAAATCTACTAATGCGAGCAGAAGAAAGAAGAAAGAAAGAAGTAAAACTGCATTTCACAGACCTGTATCGAAATAGTACTCCAATCCTGCAAACTCTTCCCAAGCTTGCGGCGTTGCCATGCAGTATTTGTACAAAGAATTTTAAGCAAGTTGATAACCAACTACAGGGTCATCAATGAAATTAATCAACAATAATTCCCGATGGATATAGGCGCAAGATAAATAGCCATGAACCAGAAAGTGCATTATGAAGTAAAAGGAGAAACATGAATGATCCTGGTGTCTGACCTGACCTAGCTGCACTACAAACTCATTCATCTGAAATTCCTTATCGCCTATAATGTCCGGTAATGATAAAGCCCTTGAAATCACATCAGAAAACAAGTTTTGCCCGTAAAGCTTGCCATCTTGGACCAACAAAGTCTGCTTCAAGGTCATTGTTGGATTGTTGTTAATGCAAGAAAGAAGCATTGAGTGAGCTATAGTAATGGAATTCAAAGACTGCATGTTGTAAAGGATGAAACGAATTGTGTTTCCAAAAGAACAGAATGCTCTCTTGTGCGTTCAAGAATAAAAAGAGAGAGAACAGAATGGGTAGTCAGGATGTCAGATACGATAACCAACTAATTTTGCCCGAATATGCAAAAGATTACAATCTTCTTATTCTTCCTAAACCTAGCGTAACATCAGACAGGTATAATTCAAGTTCGGTTATGGCACAAAGACTTTTACTGTGAGGTAACATGATAACAGTGCAAGATGCAAACAGTTATCTAAACATTAAATGGCAAGCTAGTCACACTGACATACTGTAGAGATGATGGTCCATGAAGCGTGTAAGTACTACCCACCTGGAGAAATGCTCTAGGAACCAAATCTGGCACAGATTTTTGGAACTGTACAATATAGTGAAGCACATTCTCAAGCACAGGATCGAGTGACAAAGCACAAATGACATCAAGATCATTCAGAAGCTTCTCAAAGTACCTGATTGCCTGAAACATTATAGTTACAACATTAAATCGGAAGCTGCAAAAGCGTATCAAGAAGCAATTCAGCCAAAATATAGAAATGTAAAGACAGCATAATCAAGGCAGGAATTAAAGCATAATTAATGCACGATTTGTTCTTACATTGCTCCAGCTAAGTACTTTAACAGCACGTGGCGGTGTGGGACTCAACAGTCTGCTGTTTAAGCTAACATCAAAGCCAACAGGTCGACAGCCCGATGCAGTGGTGCAGTTTTCATCATCTTGTAATGTAATGTTGGATTGGGACTTGAGAAACTCCCGAGACTTGAGCATCAAACTAAGCTCATTCAAGCATGAAGCAACATGCTTTCGGGCCAACTCCAATCCTCTCCCATGAGGTTTTTTCATGCTCATAACAACATGGTAGAAATGCTACAAAATAAAAAAAATAATGATGAAGGCATTACAAAATCAAAGAAAAAAAATCTGCAATGAATATTTGTCAGAAATGATTACATACAACTGAAAGGGCAATGCCTAACTATGGTGGACCTCTAAACATTAGTTATACATTATTATAGTGTGGTCATTAGTTCCAAGGGTTCCTCTAATAAATGCACTCAGCCTTTAAGTAGTACAAACACACATAAATGCACAAAGCAATTGCAAGCATAATAAATAGTTACTTCTTTTTCTTTATTCACAACTGCAAAGGAAGACAAACAAAGTAGGGACCAGCACTTTCCCATGTTATTTCTCTAAAAAAATGAACAGCAGCAGAATCTATCTTGGAATCATCCTTGCTTAGTTTGAAACTAATATATTATCACAATATCAGAAGATCAACATAGATACACATTTGTTCAGTATCCACAATGAGAAAATTGACTGAACCATTGTAGAGCAGAATTGAACAAGAAAAAAGTTCAAGACCTTACGAAAACGTAACCTGCATAACAGAGCTCTGCAGTAATCCTCTTCCAGGTCAGGATTATCCTGCAGGGATTCAAGATCTGCAGATACAAAGTTTTCCTAGTCAATAACACGACATCAACAACCTTCTTATTTTTATAAAACAGGAGAATGTGTTGTTTTGTTCATTAACCTATATAACCTACATAAGATCAAACCAGAGTACATTAAGCAAGTCTAAGTAATAATCCAATTACTTGGATTATTGCTCTCAATGTAAGCTTCCTGTCATCATTTCTTCTTTACTATTTTTCTGCCAAACAGTTTAAAGACTGACCTGCAAGTTATTTAAAGTGGAGGACTTATCTAAGGGTCCAGCAACTTTGCATACACGCAAGTAAATAATTTTATACAAATTAACCAACAGTTAGCACAATTTCAAAACTGAACAACAACCAGCTGAGCTAATTACGGCACATACAATCTTTTTTAATCTTCAGTAATGGCAGCAGGAAACTAAACACACACCAACTATTTCAAATTGTCGCAGTTTCAACAATACTAATGAAGCTCATGACAGCATAAACCAAGAAAAACAGGAAGAAGGTTTACTTAACATAAACTTAATACTAGTACCTTCTAGAGTTTTTTTCTTGGACAATGCTTGGGCTTTGCATGCACGTAATTGACGAGATATTGTCTCTTCAACTGAGTTTAGAATTGACAGGCATTTGTCATCCCCTTCATCTCTCAAAGGCAGCCCAAAAGACATAGTGAAGATATCCTCTTCCTACAAATACATGAAAAAGGACTTATGTAACAAGTTGATACATGGAGTCACAATTATGCAAAAGAAGATGGTGTCTCGCACTTAAAATGTCAAACAAAAATCAAAAGTGGTGTTCATATTGGTGTATTAATTGTGTACATCAGATCTCACACATTACTAAAGCATTAAATATCCCAATAATTACTTCTGCCACAAAAGCAACCAGAAATGGAGTTTTAGTCAGGAAAGCCACACAAGGGATGTTACCAGAGACTAACAAGTCCCTAGATTAGCATACTCTACACACATGCGCTATCGGTTATAAAGTCTAACAAGACTATGCCACTAGCTGATATGCTATCCTAAAAGCTAAAGCGCAAAAGTCTTGAAACAAAACCACTAAATTTGTGCTTCTCACTTGCAGGGAGAACATTGAAGCTACTTTAAGAAAAAAAAATATTGCTCAAGGTGCTTGTCTTCAGATCTGATCAAATACAGCAACATGACAGATCTGAGCCATTTCAAGAAAGGATTTCGTGGACATAGTCAATAAAGATGATAACTGAACCAAAAAAAAAGTCCAAAGTCAATAAGCATGAACTCTTTTTGGAACCATCAAATTCCAAGATTCTAGACATATTGACAAACATGACCAGGAAATATGGAGGAAGATAGCATCCAAGTTCCAACAAACAGTACCTCATGAGTTCGGGCAGTGGAAACCACAGAAATGACAGCATTACAAGTAGCACGCAAAATCCTGCAGAAGCTATGTAGTACAGCATGCGATGAAGTTCTCTCCATTCTCATAAGGTAGAGACATGTAAATACAGTTTGAGCAAGAGGATGCCCCTTGTGCCATGTTGCCTGAAAAATAAAGAATTCACATATGATGTTTACCCAATTGAAAAGGTTGCACATATTACATGCATGAGAGGATTTAAGTACCTCACATGAGAAAAGATGATCCATGACATCAATAGAGCGCTGAACATCAAGTGTCCTGTCCAAGCTAAGCGGGAGTGGGGCGACACCATCTTCTATGGCTTCTTCAATAGAGTTATATCCACTTCTCTCAATTCCAGAATCCATCTTTGGATCCATTATCTATCAAGACAGATAGATATTGAGCAATAGATTAAAATAACAGAAAATACAAGAAAAACAAATATATTGACCACCACACTCAACGGGCCTCACCAGTATGATGTTTGCCTTCGTCACTATGAGCTAAAATGTGCATTGGTGCATTCACTAATGTTCAGAAAGGTTCCTACCCTTTTGATCAATATGTTGTTCTGGACTACCTAGCTAGTCCCTCCGTTCCAAATTGTAGGTCATTTTGGCTATTTTAGGTTCATAGATATTATTATGCATCTAGACATACACTATATCTAGATGCATAATAATATGTATGAACCTAGAAAAGCCAAAACGAACTACAATTTGGAACGGAGGGAGTACAAGCTTGTGAGTGAGTTCACTAGCAGAATGAATGTTGTCAATATGACGGTCATGGTTTTCAATTAAAGCATTTGCCCATCACATCAAAAAGTAAGCTATCAAGAGATTGCTTCTCATAAGCATGCACACATGCAGATCTACAAGCACCCGAAGAAGTCCAGAAAAGCAACTAGCACAACCTAGAAAATACTATGTCTTCAAGGAAAAGATCAACTAATTGCTAAATCTGATAACTAAATGCACGCGAACAGTTCAGTAGAATCAAAGAGCATCATGAGCCTCAACACTCACTATGAATAATTGGGAGAAAAAGAGACGGAACATTTCAAATAGCAGGGGATGTGGTGCCTGCTTACTTCCAATGCAGACATTGCAGCAAACAGACTAAAGTTCTCCCCATGTACAAGTTCGCCATCCTGGAGATCTATAAGCATGAACTGTCAGTAGGAGAAAAAAGAAGAAGAAAAATTAACTACAAGATATCAGCACGGGTTCAACTGTCAGCTGTATGCCATCTGTATGATGGAGTCCAAGAATACACCTAAATGCAACATCAACATCTCCTAAAGCAGACTTTTGCAACAACCCTAGACTTACTCTAGATGCATGAAAATACAAACCATCACAGTTACAACATAAAACCATGCACATGATATTAATTCGTAGGACGATCCATTCTACAAAATATCTCTATTGTCAATACAGTTATCCCACTGCAAAGGTAACCTATTTCACATTACTATTCAATCAAACACAATTACAGAGCGTGCGTGTTCCCTCTACAGGTTAAAACTGCCCGGTGCTCGAGCACACCCTGCTAACAACAAAATTTCCCCAGGCAACAAAGCATTTCGCAATCGCATTACTGGGAACCAAAATGAGAGAAGTCACCCACACCAGCATCCACACATACCGAGATCTACACGCACGATCCAACGCACTGCAGAGCCCTGCAAGCATATACTCGCCAGCCCTCCAAAAAAAAAAAGACGGACTAGTACGTTTCACACTATGCAAAGAGCGGGAAGGCTCTGCCTCGAGTTTTACCACGGCACGCGGCGGCGAGGAGCGGCGAGGCGTCAGCCCATACGCCCTGGCCGCTGGAGGTGGGTATGGAGGGGGGCGGCGGCGCGGCGGCCGCGGAGGACGAGGAGCTCGCCTCCATGGAAGAGAAGCTGGCAACGGCGGGCGGTGCGAGATCTGAAGCGCGTCCGAGGAATAGGTCGCGCTCGCGTCCCCTTCGCGCTACTTGGCCGCGGCGGCGTCGGCGGCGGAGGGGTTCGGCGTCGGAGGTTTTCACTGGCTGCGGGGGAGCGAGCCGAGCCGCCGAAGAGCGCAGGTCGTGTCGGGTCGGGTCCAAAGGGGCGAGCCCTTCCTTCACGGACCCATCCATCTTTCTGATCCCCTTCACGGCCCATGAAAACACTTCTGACATGCGATTAGCAGAGAAATTTCTATGTTGAGTATATGCGGTTTATGCGTGCTAAAATTTGCAAGATTGTTTATTCGTTCCTGTGCAAGAATTCTGACAAATTACATCAAACAGCATCATAAGACAGGTATAACTGACAATGCCGTAATGGTATCGTGTCTGTCCCCCCTACCCTTCCTAGCAAATTGAGCGGGAGAACTCAAAAGTAACAAGAAATCAGTTGTTACAGGAAGGCTGCAGCTCCTAGCAAAAACAAGGAAAAACCTTGGCACCCAAAGGAAATGGTTATTACAACGGGTTGAAAAATACAACATTGCAAGACTGGGTTGAGCCATCTCGGGCCCGTGCGTCTTTTCGATTGATTTCTGGCCATGCAATTCAACGCCGAAAAGGGCATGTTTGTTCACTTCTATGCCTTCATCTTTCTCTTCTTTCTCTTGCTCTTGTTCTTCTTGGATTTGGCCTTGGTGGTGGGCTTGCTCTTGTAGTCAGGAGCTTTGTACTCAGGCACATCGCGAAGCCCCAGCTTTGACAGAACAAGGCAGTAAGAGTCCCAATCGGTTCTTCTCAAGTATTTGAGGTACTTCTTCCTCCTTTGGACCATCTCTTGAAGCCCCTTTCTAGAATGTTTATCCTGCGTCACAACAGGGCTTACACATTTACTTCGCCGAATCAAGATTAAAAAGTTCCAAAAGCATCACTGCATACCACTTCTTTTTAGATGTTGTGGTAAACCATTAAAAATAAATCATAAAAGAACCTAAAATTTTGCATACCTTCTTGTGTAGAACAGCTGACAAATGCTTGATTTTCAGAGTCAGTTGGGCAACTGAAAACAAAATATGGACATATCAGTAATATGCATAATCCACATACAAGGCAGAAAAGCCAACAAAACATATAATGCATTATGCATAAAAATTTTAAACATACGTCAGAGCTACTAAGAGACATCATGAATAAAAAAGAAATAAAATCTCTCATGCCATAGTAAAGCTTTTCTCCAGTGACCAAGAAAGTCGAGAACAAGGGATTTACATAGCTGAAAGGTGTTTACTTCCAGGAATATAAGGCCCTATTTGTTTAAGCTTCCTGGCAGCTTCTCAACGTGAAAAGCCAGAAGCTCAAACAAACAACAGACTTCCCGTGCAGCTTCCGAGAAGCTGGAAGCCTAGAAAAACCGAGTTTTATATGAAAAGCTGGAAAGCTCAGTTTTATGAGCTCTTCGTAACTTTTTGAGCCCAGAAAGCTAAACACATCTTCTAAAAGGTAGTGTTGGCTTTTCAGAACCAAAATGCCAGCAACAGCTTTTCAGAAAAGCTCAAAAGTTGCAGCTCAACCAAACAGGCCCTAAGTACAAGCCTCATTCAGATCTAAGCATCAAATAAATAACAAATCAAGCTGAACTAGCATTACAATCGACTTCATAGCATCAATGTTATGAACCAGCTTGCAGTATGTATTGCGCAACCTCACAAAGAACAAAATATAGACAAGCTGGTGACCTGAGGCCCAGAACAAGGGATTTACAAATATCAAAGGTGTTTAGTTACAGGAATATACATACAAGGCTACAAGCTTGCTTCAGATCGAAGCATCAAATAAATAACAAATCAAGCCAAACTAAAACTATAAATCAACTTCATAGCATCAGTATTACACACCACCAAGTTTCAGTATGTATCATTCAACCTCACAAAGAAGAAAATGTATGAAAACAGTGAAAAGGCATTATCTAGTTAAGAATGAAATAATGTGCATGGCATTCTTATTTTCGCGCAGTTGTGGCTGCATCTTTCACAAGTAGAATGAAAGTGGTGCAAGAAGGAAATAATAAAATATTTACTTTGAACTCGTGCAGAACCACAGTCATTCTCGGACATCTTGAACTCGTCCCTCACCCTTTGGAGCTCCAGTTTCATCTTCTCTTCGGATGACATATGGTCTGGATGGAAATACTGAAGAAAACAGCATGCCTTAGCAGTAGTAGATCACATCCTACGACCTCAAACAAGCTATTGAATCATTTCATGTGCAGGAAAAGAAAAAAAGATGGCAAAGCAAAGGGCAATCTCACCCTCTCCACCAACTCCTCCTGCGGAGGCAGTCGCGTGTAGTCTGGTGTCATCTGCCCCCCAAGGCTCAGCATTGTTTGCAGGTGTACCCCCTGACCCTGAACCGTTTTTTCTGGTTGCTTGAGATTTAAGATGCTTTTCCGGATTACAGCGAACTTCGCACCAAGCCGATGCTCCTGCTTCTCCAACTCCACAAGCTTGGCGATCCGCCCCTGCAGCTCCTCGAGCGAGAACCACTCCTTACCGTCCTTGACCGCGCCCGCTGGCCGCAGGTCCCCTAGCCTTTTCCCAAGATCCTCGTAGCTGTAGACCCTCATAAGCGTGGTGCCAGAATCCTTCTCCTCTTCTTCCCCAGCCTTCCCGCCTCTCTCTAGCTCCTTCTTGAAGATGTCCGACTTATGGGACAAAAACGGCGTCGGCTGAAGGGGCTGCCTCTGCTGCGCCGGCAAGGCGCCCTTGAGGCTCCCTCTGATGGGATCGAAGCTGCCCAAACCCTGCCCAGTATTGGGACGCTGGTTCTTGAGCAAGTCCATGAAGGATGGGGTGGCTCCGGGAGTGGAGGGGGAGGCTCCGGGAGTGGAGGGGGAGGTCAGGCCGCCGGATCTGCGGAAGGACTCGAGGGCCTGGCGGACATCGGGGAGCTCCTTTGGAGAGTGGTTCATCGGGATCCGACGCGGAGGGGGCGACCTGGGCGACACGCGGAGGCGCTCTCGGATGTCCTGGAAGAGCGCGGACGCCGAATCCCGCGGCGGCGCGCCGGGGTTGGATTGCGGAGAGGAGGGGAGGGGGTGGGCGGCGTCGGGGCCGTTGGCTGGTGGCGGGGGCGGAGGGAAGGGCGGGTTCGAGGAGAAGAAGGCACGGGGGACAGGGAGGAGGGGTCTTCTCCGGGGGGTGATGCCGCGGAGCGCCATGGCGGCGGCGGCGGACGGAGGTGGAGGGGTTCACTCCCTCTCCCGCTGTAGCATAGGGTTTTTGGGAAGACAAGGCCAAACTCTCCGCAGCGGACGAGTGGAGTGCGTGCGCGAGCGATGTGTGAGAACGGGCAGGCTGAAGGCCGTGCTGGGCCGGGCGCAATCGGCAGGTGAACTGGGCTCGGGCTGAATCCTAGATACTCTCAGCCTGTAGGCCTCATGGCCCATCTAATCAGCACTGGCTGTGGTGGTGGCAGTTCGCCATGGTGTGGCGGTGAATATGCTGGCACCGCACAGGAGGGTAACGTCGCCGGCATCTACCACTACCATCGATCGAGGCTCTCCTCCTCCTTCCGTGTCTCCACCGCACATGAGGACAGAGGACCTCTGAGACCTTGCTCCATAGCACGATAGCTAGCGCCAGAACGCATGGAGATGAACGGAGGCACCCAGTGGAGCAGCGGAAGCGCAAAAGGATAATATAAGATCAGTTAAGAAAGGAGAAGATGAAGTGGAAAAAGGTCATATACGCTGGTATAGCGCTGCAGAATCAGAAAGCATGTGACAGTTCATATGACCGAAATAAGAACGCCCGTTCATTTCACTTCACTCATTATTCCATCATCCATGTATCTCGAATCCAACGCGTACTCTCACTAATCCCCTTTTCGTAGGGTGTGACTGCATCTAAAGTTTTAGGATTTTCTTTCCCTTATCGTAGCTGTACTCGGAGTACACGCCCACATCATCATCAGGTTTATCCTTCTCCACGTCATCAGAAAGACGCCAACATGGCATGGTCACAGGCCACCTGCAATTCAATTCAAAGAAAAAATGATAAGAGTATCGCATATGGACGAACTTAATATATAGCAATATACCCACCTGTTTAACCTAGTTGCGGGATCCTTATCTGTTTTCCAGAAAGGCGTACCAGAGGGATCACTCTCAGTTTCTCCAGCCTTACTGTAAAGAATACCATTAAATAGATTATGGTTCATTCAAACTGCCTCAAAACCTTAAAATGTTCAGAAAAATTAAAATACGTGATGCACACTTGAATACCTTCTTAACTTGAACGATTCTAAGATCTCACAGATGTTCCCCCATAACAGGAAAGGGGTTCCTATTTCCTTATCATAGAAGTTCATGCCAAGAACATCCCCATCCAGAGTAACAAGGGGGCCTCCAATCCCAGCCTAGCAAGGTGACATGGACAGGTTATGATTTCTATTCCAAATAGACATTGCTAGCCGACTGACGCGAATCCAACTATATATTTACTCACCATGAAAAGTTTTAGGCAATAAAAACACATAAGGTTACCTTAGTGATTTTGCATGAGGAACGCACGAGGAGGTCGCAATCAAGTGTGCCTGTCCAGGAAACCAGCTCCCCACCCATAGCCATTAATGCACCTGATTTGAAGCAACGCCCTACAGCTGCTACCTTGTAACAATTGGACCAAGAAAGCCGAGTATTTGCTGGACGGAGATCACGGCGGTCCTCGACACTGACACTGACTAGAGCAACATTGTAATGCGGATCGTGATGCTCTAATTTCCCTTCTACGCACTTTTTGTCCGGAAGCAATACTTCAATCTGAAAATGGTACAGTGACGACACTTAAGCAGTAAGTTAAATAACAAGCAGTCGCAGAATAATGAGCACAGACCCTCAAGTTTTCAACAATCTCATCCACGTCACCAGAATTTCCAATCAAGCTTGCTGATGTCAAAATAATTGAAGATCCATTCCATTTGATAAAAAAACCCGTGCATGCAAAAATCCTTTTTCCTCCTGCACCAGATTCTGGTTATAAGCTAGTTGTTATCAAAACAGAGATGAAACAGTAAATGGCACAGCACTATAAAATCACCATTGAATGAAGCCAGCGCGACAACATTGCGACGTATGCTGAAAGCTGCTTTTCCACTAAGTTTGCTCCAGACACCTTTACCACACATATCGCCAAAAGTCTCTTCAAAAGTATTGACCAAAATCATTCTGGCTGAGAAATATACATTTTAGGATAGTTGTTAGTGGTACATGAGGTCAGCAAATTTAGAAAAGCTGACTCACCACCTAACATGGTTGATGGTAACTTAGGGTAACCCATGGAGTCCAGATCTAACTGTTCCTTGTTGTGAAGACCTCTATGTGCTGGTGCAACAAGGTCAAGTGATCAGCGCTTGCATATACTGAATTATTGATAACTATATACGGCAAGTAAATTCACGTAAATTCTGTATGTGCATAATAATGATCAGCATGTAATGTTAGTATATTATGATGACAGCCTGAGCAGCAATCCACATTAGAAGTTGGCGTGCATGAACATACCCAAGAACGTAATGTACATGCATTAACTGATAAGCAGAAGTAATATAAGCATACTAGTGAAAGAGCCAAACTAGTTGATATAAATATGTAAAAGCTAGACTTGCACAGCTTCTAAATCTATCATTACAAAGCTGCAACAATTTGCACGATACCACAATATTAAGAAGTATCAAGGAGTGGCTGTATGCTCACCTTCTTGATAGCTGTTAGATTTACCACCTACGGGTGCTCCAAACCTGCAGAAAAATATAAAAGTTACTGGTACCCAAAAATAAAATGGACCAAAGAAGTGTTTTAATACACAAAATGGTGCCAAAACCTACACATGTAGAATCATAGGCCAGGAACAAAATACAGGAAATAGAACCTGAACTCCTGAAGTTGTATGGATATAATAAATGTTTCATGAAAACATGACCATAATGCCTTCTAGTGTGCACGTTTCAATAAGAACATACAGCTCCAACAATGGCACAGGAAATATGACAAATCTACTAATCTAGCACAGGGCAACTGTGATACATGCCTAAGGACGGCAAATATTTTGGTTGAGGTTCAAAGAAACAAGTCAATATTAGAAGTAAACATTGAGAAATTGCAAGGTGCAGATGCCAAACAAGATAAGAAAGAGCAACAAATGATCCATACTATCACATACATATGCTGTATGGAACGCAAAAAGGCTCACCCTGTAAGCTCATGTAAGGGAAGGGAAGTGAGGTGGAATGGAGTAGGTGAACCAATGAAGGGCATATATCAATTAGACATACCCGTAAACCCTCAAACATTCTAACGGCACCTGACCAGTCACCTTTTGCCAGGATGTCCAGTAACACTCCAGACGCTTGGAAATAGTGCTCCATGGTAGGAAAACAGCTCTTCCAGGAACCAAAAAAAGGTTCATGCCAATAAATTTCCCATCAAAAGAAAAAACTGATCCACCTTCCCAAGCCTAATAACACAATAAAGGTGACAGGCAACGAGGGTTACATTTGAACAAAATGTAAGTGGTATGGAACAGTTAAATACAAAATAAAATCCATTTTTATTGCCTACATGCATATAATAAAAGAAACAGAATAAAATGGTCTACCTCTGAGGTTTTACTGTCAAGATCTTTATCCTCCTTAGATACCCTTAAATCACCACCCAGTTCCACACTCCTGGCCATTAGATCACCAGAGACACCACGCCCAACTACATATGCCTCACCATAGGGCACAGATTCCAGCACACATTCGAAAATTCCAACATGAACATCAATGAATCGACGGACGTTGACAACAGCAAAGTTATGATCTAAATCATATTCAGCCAAAAAACCCCTGTACACTTCCTTGCCTTCATGGCACACTTTAATCTACAAAACAATAATAAGGCAAGAAATGATCACGTAATGATCAGAAGCAAACAAAATAGTAAATGATGAATGTCAGCGCCAACCTTTTAAGTCATAATAGTGTTCATTTGTTTTACCATCAAAAGCTCTAGCTAAACTTGCAGAAGTCAGAAACCTTGTAAGATAAGGCCCATGGCGTGCTATAGCTATGCCCGAGCATGAAAATAAGGTTATGTCTCCTACAGAAGATTGCAACTCGATTCATTTAACTGGTAGTGTTTCAATGTATATTTGTTGGAAAACTAAGAAGACTATAGCAGCATATATAATCACCATTGCACAAGGAAATTGAGGCAACACTTTTACGAAAGTGTGATTTAACAACATCAGATAGCTCAGTGCAAACATCTTGATTAGAGTCCTCATCAAGCAAGCAACCTAGTTGAAGAAAAGAAAACATTAAGGCAACTACGAGTGCTCAAATAAAACTGTGAAAATGTGTGTGTGTGTGTGTTGTGGGGGGGGGGGGGGGGCGGGGGGCGGGAGGAACTAGGCAGAAAAGAGGAAGAACTAGCAGACCTGAGACCCACTCAGTCTCGCAAGCTCTTCTGTTCTTATGAGAGCTTCTAGCGAGATCACCACCACCTCTCTTAGTTTTCCGCATCTTTTTCAAGGCTGAAGCAGAACCATTTTAGAAATATAACAAAGGGGCAAAATGTGGGGTCATAAGCAGTAATAAAGCAAACAATGTAAAAGTATAACCGACCAACCATCAAAGGAATGCTAGCCTTATGTCAGGCCTGAAAGACCAAGGTTAATAATTTACATAGGGTCCCCAAAGAAGGTGGCCAAAGAGCATAAAATCCTAGCTCAAGTATCAACTATAGCATGGAGTGCTGACATCAAAATGCCTGTGCACTCTACACTGCTCACCTGATGTATCAAAAGCAGTATCTACCAGCTAGTCTACTCGTTAGTTTGGTCCAACTGTATTTAAAGTATCAATTTGCTCCCCAAATACATGCATCAATGGTATTGTGGAGCAAAGGGCATTACCACAGACACCTAAAAGAAAAGAGCTCACTTAAGCCCATATTTGTTGGTGCAGGTTGTAGTATACTGGTGTTTTAAGGTAGTCAAGACTAGGCTTTACCTTCCATCGGACAATATGCAATATGTTTCTGCCACTATTTAGTCTAGACCGGGCATAAAAAACTACCATATAAGCAGTCAAACAGCCATATATGCAGCCACACAGATGAAGAACTTTCTCACTTTTAATATTTCCTCGTCTGCCGAGAAAAGGCCATGCAAACATGTAGAGAGATTTTGTAACAGAAAAGGGAGGGAGGGGGAACCATGGAGCCTAGCGAGAAACAAGGACATGGCTCTTAATATGCGGCACTGAGATAACAATTCAAAACGAATACTACCGAACTAATCTGAAACTGTGCATAGATTCTTTGACCGGATTTCTAAACAAACGTTGTTGAATACCAATATTGTACGCTCAATCAAGCTTTTAAGCCCGAGTTCCAATCAGACGGACGCATGTAATCGGCTGGATGTACCTGGAACAAACACTGCTACACCCCGGTTGCCACAATACGTGGGGCACAGGGTGGGATTTCGTCGTTCCCCTCTGCCGGCGCAAAAAAAGAAATAGGGGCAGATCTAGGGTTTGAGGTGCCTGAAGGCGGGGAAAGGGATAGAGGGTCATGCACGTACCTTAGAAGGCGCACAGCGGTGCGGAACCCCTACCAGGATCGCCCGGTCCGCCTCTCGCCGGCAGGGTGGGAACGGAGAGGGGGGGAGGGGGCGGCAAGGAAGGAGATGCTTTGGGCCTGTTCGGTCGACTGAGCCAGGCTCCAACGGGCCAGGCCAGTTGCATGCAATTGTAGCAGATTGGTTGCATGCATGCACCTAGGCCCCATAGAACGGCTGTTTGGTTACCTGACTTTCTTTGTTTTCCCGTACCGAATGTCTCACAGTCCGTGTTCGTGTGCCGCGCTGCATCAGCTCGCCCTGGCTCCCGAGAAACGCTCAATTCTACCGTTTCCAGCGGGCCTGGCTCCGGCTGTACCACATGGCCAGGGCTTGGCTCGAGCGATGGACCAGGAAACCAATCAACTCAAACTTGCATCTACAGAGCCTGGCTACAGGAGAAGCATGCAATTTGTGCAGTTGCACTATTGCAGGATGAAGAAACCAATTCGGTCTGATTGGTTCGGTTGTCTTCCCAGGTCGCGGACTCGTCGCAGGAGCGCTGAACCCTTCCTGCGCTTTTTTTTTCATCATCAGTTGATGGTCCGTGTTCCATTTTCCTTCAACCACGAAACCGGATGTTTGACACCCCCGAACTTTACATGCAAATCACGTCCCTCGCTAGTTTTGACAGTTGTTTAGCATGACGTGACGTGAGCCCCACATGTCAGATAATATGTAGCAGTGGCCCACATGCCATGTGGCTCTGTTCTCCCTCTCTTCTCTCTCATCCCCTCCTCTTTTCTCTCTCTTCCTCCTTCCTCTCCCTCAGCCCTAGAGCGACGGCGCCTAGGGCACTCGAGCCACGAGCCCTCCACCGCCGCCGGCCGCGCATGGCCTAAGTCAGCCCTATGTGACATGCTCCAGCTTCTTCCCGCCTCCCGCGCGTGAAGCTCGTAGCCGACGGCCGTGCTGATTTCCCTCTCCTCGAAGCCGCCCGTGTGGACCTCTCCGCTGCCCTCCGCACGTGCTCGAGCTGCTAGACTGCTGATTGAGGGCTTTGCTTCCTGTGCTGCAGGCTGCAGCTGCTAGATTTGGTGAAGGTAACAAAGGGGAGATTAATTTGACCAGAGAAAGAGAGAGTTGTTGGTTCGTGGGGAAGAGAGAGCATGTGAGGAAGGGAATAGTTGGTGACTTGCTTGCTCTGTAATGGATGAGTAGAGAAGGAATGGCATACATTGTAAGAGAGAGAGCTGTTGTTGTTGTTCAGATTTGGAAGCAGAGGAGGGAGAGATACCGGAGCAGTGCGGCGTCGTCGTGCTCGCACAGGCCACCGCTGTGCCTCGGCGCCCGTGCAAAGCACCCGGCCGGCCGGTTCGGCGCCGCGTTCCGCACGCGGCTACGCCACACGTGCGGAGCCCCTCACCCTGTGGCGGAACCGCCCAACTTAAACTGGTTTAAGTGCACCTAATCACTGTTAGGATAGCAATTATCCGAAACGCACTTAAAACAGTATAAGTCCGATAGTCCGTCGAGTGTCCCTAGGACTCCTCGAAACATCCACGACGTGTTCCATAGCCATACATCAGGATCACTTCCACGATGGGAATGTATCAACAAATGTTACATTTTTACATACATATCGAGGTGTAAATTATTACAACCATAGTTTGAAGCAAACTTAACAATGTAGGTCAGAGCAATTCTAAGAGTTTAAAACATAAAATAGTTCAGGTGAAAGTTAAACAACTGAGTTTTATTTCTAGGGTATTATGAGACTCGTAAAAATACCCTAGTTCTTCGGGGCTTCTCCCTCGGTGGACTCCTGTTGTGGTTCTGAAATAGCAACAAAGGATTCCCCTGAGTACGGGGTACTCAACAAGACTAACCCGACTAACCAATATAAAAAGTGTTTCCGAAACTAAATGATAGTTGTTTAGTGTACTGGCTGACTCACATTTTTGCTGAAAGAGCTTACTATAAGTAAAACCTTAGTTTTATCTTTTAATTCAGATTGAGTTTGTTACCTGACCAGTCTAGATGGCGAAAAGAAATATTTTTGCAATCAGTTGGAATTAAGTCATACAACATATTTAATTTCGGAGAAACATTGCATTCACTGGATTACACTACGATGCTTAACGATGATCAAGTGCATTCATAACTGAGAATTGCGGCGATCCGGATCAATTTACATCCTGCAGGAGAATACCCTGACCACTAGCTATATACAACTGTCCAGGTTGTACATAACGACCTTTCGATTAGCCGCACCCAAAGATTAGGAATATGACTACCCGAACCCAGGGACGTATCCCCACATGGGACCCCACGTCTGGCCTGATCTCCATGTGAGTTTTAGGCTACGCCCCTGCCATTCTCCAGCACGTCAAGCACGGGTACGAAATATTCCCAATCAGAGAGCCAACTAACCTACCGGGCTTTACTGGTCCCATACCCAGTAAGCAACCAGGTGAAACTCACTTGATCAAAGATTAAGACAATGATCGGGCCTTAACCAAATTAACTTAGCAGACAGAACTACCATCTCTAGCTTCTGTCGGCATTTCCAATTTCCAAGCTATTTTTCCTTGACTAACATGTATGACCAAAATTTACCTTAGAGCTAAGCAACCAAGTGGCTTGAAGTATCTAAGCATTGCTAAGCATAGGATAGTTACTAATTAGTGAACAAGTGGCAAAGATGTCCTCTAAACAAGGTAGGATCATGCACCAGGATAGGTTTCAATCAACTCCTAGACTTAATGCGTTCATATGAAAAATAACCAATAATTGGACACATGAAATAATAACTTCAAAGTAGGTAGGTATAGATGCACCGGGGCTTGCCTTGATCTGTAAAAAGGTTAGCGTTGTCCGATGGACCGGCTTCACAGGGGATCAACTCAACAATCTCCTCAAACTCCGAAGGTTCTTCAGATAAATCCAAGAATTCCACTTCTGGAGCTTCGGTGTCTACGATTTAGTATATGCAGGAGTTAGAGATGCAAACTTTTGAACACATGACTATACAACTTTCCTTCATGATAAAGTTGCAAGCCAACAAGTGACTATACAACCTATCATCATGATAAAGTTGCAAGCCAACACTAAACTACCCATAAAGGTTAACCCACCATTTTTAATCTTTTTACTAATCCTACCTTAGGCCTTTTCTTTTATTTTTAGATAGCATTATAAATATTTTCTAATCTCAAAACTTAATTCCTATGGATTAATAATAATTTGTGAATATGAAAACATTATTCAAAATTTTATGCATTTAATAAAGGTTAAGCATTTATTTAAATACCTTAATAAAAAGGCATTAAATAAATACCTAAATTTTATTATTTTTCCTAAGGTTTAAAAATTTTAATGCATAAAGGAAAATAAAACAATCCTAACAAAATTGGTTTTACTATTTTTGGACACTTCTAGAATTTCCCGTGATTTAAATGGTGAAAACCGAATTTAAACTATTTATCTACAAAAGGAAAAACCTATGATTATCCAAAACCTCCGGTCAAACTTTTCTTACTCCCCTCCTTTCTACCCCTTCTCTCATGCGCTGGGCCCCTTGGATCGGCCCCACTTTCCCTTCCTACTCTACCCGCCGGCCCACCCTTTCTCTCTCTCCTTTCCCTGGCGCGTGGGCCCCTAGCGCCAGGGTCTTATTCTCCCCTGCGCCCAAAAGCAGGGCGCGACAGGGGGCGGCGCGGCTTGACGGCCGACGCCCTGCCGGTGATGGGGCCGGGCCAGGGAGGCACCCCCAGGCCACGGCACACCTGTGGGCGGCGGCGGCCCCCCGGGAGATGGCTCGAGCTAGGCTCTCCACGGCGGCGAGCGGCTTGGCCGGCGGCCGGCCGTGGCCAAGCACGGCGACGGCATACACACGGCCCTCGACTCCTCCTAAGGCTTCCTAGAGACCTATGGACTTACCCAAGATTTACCACACGAAGAGAGGATGGCGGCAAGGAGGAGCTCACCGTGAGCAGAACGTTGACGGCGGGCGGACGGAATGGCGGCGACTAGGAGCTCGCCGGCGGGGAAATTGGAAAAACGGGGAGGCACGATTGTTGGCGAGGTGCTGGTGGAGATTTGGGTGGGAGGAATTGATGCGGGAGGCGGTGGAATGGCAGGAATCGGCCGGCAGCAGTAGCTCGGCCGTGCTCTGCTCGTGAGGGTGAAAAAACAGAGTGACGGGGTAAAAGGGATAAGCGCAACGGCGGGAACAGTACATATACAAAATTTGTACCGCGTGCATGAGTGCCACCTTGGCTAGCTCGTAGGCTTGCGTGGGTGCGGATGTGGCCCTATGCATTGCGCTGGACGGCGGGCGAGAGTGCCGACGGCGACACGACTCTGCTTCCTGTTTGTTCTCCCCCCTCCTTCACTCCGAAACTTAGACCTCCCAAATTTGTCGATTTTGAATCCTACGGTCCAAAAGTCCTTTAAGAAAACTTGTAGAAGAACTCAAGTACTTCAATTGATAAATTGGCCTCTACCTGAGATAAGCGCTCTAGGGTAGAAATTTTTAAGTCTCAAATTCGGGCAGATTTGAACTGTACTGAATCCCTTTGATTCAGTTCGCCAGGCACTGTAAGAGGACCATTTGCCCTTTCGTTGACTCGATTTGAGTAGCTCAAACTTGCTCCATAGGGTTCAACCCTCATCTATTTGTGTTCTATAACTAACAAAGATTCCATTTTGCACATGAACCCATATACCTTTTACACTATATTTCCCTGAAACTTGATCCAAACATGGTCATCCACTGCTGTTTCAGACTTAGGAAAAATCACTTCAGCAACTAGGCTGAAAACTGCTTAATTGTCGATTTTGAGTCCCATTTTAAATTTAATTCCTCCACTTTCTCTGGCCAACAACATCCCACTAAGCTTGTCTAAGGACCATATTTCACTAATGTTCAGAAACCTTTGCCCACTTATATGCCTTTGCCCACTTATATGAAAAATTATGCAGAAACCAATTCCGAAGTTGGGTACTCATTATGATTTTCCGAATTGCGTATTTTCGGACGGAAAATAGTAACTCGGCTGATTCCTTTTTCGGTTACATTCTTGAGGGGTTTAAGACTAGAATTAGTCTCCAACTACACTCCTTTGAGTTCTAAACACCCTCAAGACTCAACCTCATATTTTTGCCAAATTTATTCAAATTTGGAACTCCAAATTGCAATTTCGGTCAAATTCGACTCGCATTTGGCACCCTTAGGCTGTCATTAACATGAGGTGTTACACACCCTCCCGCTCAATGCCGTAGCCCGCGCCGCCCCTCGACCTCGCGTCCTCGCCGTCGCTTCCGAGCTTGCACACCGCGCCCGTGCGTCGCCGGTTGCGCAGTGGCGGAGGCGAACGCATCGACCATCGCCAAGCACGAGGAGCATGACGTCGGCCATGGATGGGGAGAGGTGGAGGCGCGAGGCGTGGAAGCAGAAGTGGAGGAGCATGACGCCGGCCATGGACAGCCTCGTTGCTTGCTGTGGAATGCCGAGCGCGTGGACATGGGGAGCCCCTAGGGGCCGCCGTGGGGGGAGCCCAGGCGTCGCCGTCGGGGGCTACTCATGGGGAGAGTGAGGGAGGAAGAAGAGAGAGAGGTGGAAGAAGAGAGAGGGGAGAAGAAACTTACCTGGCATGTGAGGGCCACTACCATCTGATGCCTGGCATATGGAGCCCACGCCACGTCGTGCAAAACCACCATCAAAACCAACGAGGAACGTGATTTGCATGGTATTGTGTAGTTCGAGGTGTTAAACATCTGGTTTTACAGTTGAAGGATCAAAGTCAGACTACATCAATAGTTGAGGAACGTGGAAATGATCTTTTCCTTTGTTTCGTGTGAAGTTTGCTGTGCCGCTGCTTTTCTTTCTCATCATCAGTCCGCTCACCCATGACAGCCCATTGTCTACCCATATGCTTTTCTTTCTTCTTCTGTTTTTTCCTGGCCCATGATGACCCATTCCGATCTCTTCTAAGTCTAAAACATATTTTCATTTGACAGAATGTCTATCTTCTCTTCTATTTCCAATTTGATTTTTATATCTGTGCCAAATAATTTTTCTATTTACTAGAATAACTTGTTCTTCTAGATAGACCATTTTTTCTTTCTAGTTGGAACAATTTCAGTTCTCTAGATAAGGGTGAGGCTGCGGATATGCAGTTGAAAACATTTTTTTCCAATATCGGCACTCATTTGCAAGTAGGTCTCGTGATCTCGCCATCTTGTTGTTTAATTTGAGATGGGTCAATCCTGTTACCAGGATGATGCATTGCCCCTGCGTAGTTATCAGTGACGCTACCTTGAGGTCCTTCCACGAGTCGATGGAGTTCTTATCCAAAGATTCAAGCCATGTGAGTTGCGTTGCCTCCATGCAGATGGGGAAGTAGATGAATTTGGTGTCGTCATTTTCCCCAGCTGCTTGTCCTGACAGCAAGTAGCACCGGAGCCATTGGACTAGATCTTGCTTGCCATCGTACTTGGTGATACCCGGAGGTTTGAACTTTTCGGATAGAATTGTCCTCTTCACACGTCTTGAAAAGGCGAGGAACCTGTCAATATCATCTCCTAGGTGTTCGACTTCTTCCTCGCGCTCGCGGCGCCGTCCGTCGATGATGGTACAGGCATCGCGGCTGGCGTTGATCTTGTTGCGGAGGTTTTCTACTAGGCATTCAAGCTCTGGGTTACCCCACGATGGCTACGACCTCCCGAGGGTTCTACTCGACTACCTTCAGCTCCAGCTTAGCTTGGTCTGGACGGAGGGCCTCTATGGCTGCTGCCATGTTGACTTCACTAGGATGGGGAGTGTTGGACTGACTGTATCGGACTCTGCTGATCGAGTTATTCATACGCAAGTTTCGCCAGTTCAGCCAACTGTCTTGTGTACTTGTTCTGAGGCATCGTGCGGGTGATGAGATCAATAGACTCGACGGTAGCCAGGAGAGTACGATGGTGACGCGTTTGAACTGCTTCAAAGGCGTTATCCAAGTTCTGGATTGGTAGGTCCGCTGCAAGGCGACGGTGGCGCTCTGCTCTTGCGGTGTTTCTTGCTCGTCGTTGAGTTATTTGAGCTTCGATCTCTTCTCCAACAACGTTGGCGGTAAGTTCATCATGCGAGACATCATCCGGGTGACCTCATGTCGCGGGTTTCTATCCTGTTGCTCTTCTTCTTTGTCCACTTCTCCAGTAATGATGGTGAAGAGTTCTCGCTCTGGAGAGTGGCTTCCCGAGCTTGAAGTGATGACCTTCGTGGTGTTGCCTTCCTCATAGATGGGCGATAGAGGAGCTCCCTCCTGGTACGGGAGAGTGTCGAGGTAGGCAATGAGGTGCGAATTGTTGTCTTTGGCAAGAGCTGGTGGCTTCATGTTGGGCCAGCAGACGAATTTGCCTTAGGGAGTTGATGTGATTATTAGGCCCTGCTGCGGACCTACTAAAGGAGTCTCCTCGTACGGATCCGAGTAGTAGTCAAGGTCCTCGATCGTATCCGTATCAAATTGTGATTTGGACAGGGCAGCCTGATAAATAGTGGCCACGTTGCGGAGTTCGAACGGAAATCGACTTGAGTGGTAATCCGACTTGCACGATGGCTTATGTGCCAGCTCGTGAAAGTTAATCCGACTAGCGGGAGAAGTCAAGTTGAACTCGGACTCGTCCCCCCAGCCCCTGACTAGGTCAAAAATTAAAAATTCGCCAAAATTCTCGATGAGATCGTCTAGAGCTTGGCGCTGGAGCTTCATGGTTTGTTGTTGCTTCTTCGAGGTCGACGTAATGTGGCGGTGGAAATTTCCAGTGCTGTCTACGATGCAAACTCAGGAGCCGAAGACAAACGCTGCGCCTGCTTCGAACGCGATGATTGGCTTGATGATGACTTGTGCCATCGAGTTCGCCAGTGGATTCTCGACGAGGCCCCCTACCTAGCGTGCCAGCTGTTGGTGTCTAGACCCGGCAGCCTAACCGAGGGGGGTGCTCGAGGTAGTGTTTTGGTTAGTGGGGCTCGTCGAGATCAGGAACTCGATAGTAAACGCAGACATACGATTTAGATAGGTTCAGGCCGCTAGATTGCATAATACCCTATGTCCTATGTGTTAGTTGGATTGAATTGCTTTGGAGGGGTCCCTGCCTCGCTTTATATTGCCAGGGACAGGGTTACAGAATAATACTCGGATACGACTAGAGGAGTTCTACTCTATTACAACGAGTACTTTTCTAATCCTCGACTAGTTCCTGTCTTTCCATGTAGACTACGCTATCCTGTGCCATGATCTCTATGTTATATGCGTCTCGGTGTCCAGCCCTATATTTAGAACTATCCAAACCTTCTGATAGTCCTCCTATTTTTCTTTCTTTTCCTTTTTTCTAGCAACCAAGTTAGAAAATTAAGTTTAGTAACCCAACTCTTTGTGTTAGAATGTTCCCTGGCCAAATATTGCTATTGCTACCGCAGACAATAAATGTTTATCAGTTTTTTTTTCTGCGCCAAATGCTTATTTGGCATGATAATAATATAATCATGATGCTTTCAAATAGACTTAGTACAATTTTTATTTATTGTATAATGTAAAGCAAGTAATTATAAGCAGGACTAGCAACCATCAACCTTATATTCCCTCCGTTCCAAATTAATATTCGATTTGATTTTTTAGATACATTGTGATGCATCTAGATATATGGTACTCCCTTCGTTCCAAATTGTAGGTCGTATTGGCTTTTCTAGGTGCATAGTTTTTGTTATACACTTAGATATAGTGTATGTCTAGATGCATAATAATATCTATGAATCTAGAAAAGCTAAAACGACCTACAATTTGGAACAGAGGGAGTATATAAGATTCGTAGAAAAAAAACTAGTACATCCTATCCTATCCTATCCAGCCATTCCATTCTTCTTGCTTCTCTACTTCGATCTTGTCCCGAAACAAGTGCTCTAATTCATGTCTGGCTGTGAACATCCGTCTAGAGGCTGCTGGTCCAAAAGGCTAAGACCATTGGCAGAAGCTTCTAATCCATGCTTGACTTGTGTACAATGTTTCAAATCTCATGCAACAGCTGCGCCACGTTCACTGCAGGATCAGAGTCATTGAGCCTAAACTGTGACTGTGAGGGTACCAATCTGCACATAAGCACATTCAGTGATATTAGCAAGGGAAGAAGGTCAGCTAGACACAGCTAGTGCTTGTCAGTAGCTACTTGCCTACTTGTACAGTTGTACTTAGTGGAAAAGGAAGTGATCGAGCGATATATTAGCAAGGGAAAAAAGGTCAGGTAGTGCTTGTCAGTAGCTACTTTGTGTAGACTATGGCGAAAATCCATTCAGTGGCGAGTGCTCGGCAACGAATCACGGCCTTGAAATGACGGCCCAAGAAGTCGACGTGCAACCGCTTCTGCGACAGAACGAGTCATAGTCACCTGCGAGCTATGACGCCAGAGGACACCACTCAATCGCTCATACTGGGTGACTTTAACTTAATATACAGTGCCAGAGATAAGAACAACAACAACCTAAATAGGAGGCTTATGAGGCGTTTCAGAGCAACAATTAATTACTGCGGCCTAAAAGAAATACCACTACAAAACAAGAGATTCACCTGGAGCAACGCGCGGCATCAACCGACGCTAACGCGAATCGACAGAGTTTTCTGCAATGCACCCTGGGACCTACACTTCAACGACCACGTCCTCCATGCTCTCTCTTCCTCGCATTCGGACCACTGCCCTTTGCTACTGGCGCAACAATCGGGGCCGCGCAAACCGACACCATTTAAATTCGAAAACTTCTGGACACGGTTACCAGGATTTCATGAGATTGTTACCAAGGAATGGTCAAAGCCGACCACCCACACTGAGCCGTTCCATAGGCTGGGCTACAAACTACACAAAACAGCTCAAGCACTGCGATCATGGAGCCGAACGCTAATCTCCGAGGCTCGATTAAAAATGCATATGGCTCAAGAAGTCATTCTACGCCTCGACGTAGCCGAGGAAACAAGATTGCTCACTGCATCGGAGCACAGTTTACGGAGCAAACTCAAAAACAGACTGCTAGGATGGGCAACCATAGAAAAAGCAAGAAGGAAACAGTGCTCGAGGATAACCTATCTACGACACGGTGATGCAAATACTAAGTTTTTTCACCTCAAGGCAAATTGGAGAAGAAGAAAAAACTTCATTCAACGTCTGCGGATGGGAAATGACTGGGCCGTAACGCACTCACAAAAACAGCAGATAATCCAAAATCACTTCGATGGTGTGATGTCTGCCCCACCTGCCCGCTCCAAAACTTTCGACTGGGAAAAACTACAGTTTCCACCAGTGGATCTAACCGGCATTGACAACCCTTTTTCGGACAAGGAAATAGAAAATGCAATAACTGCCCTGCCCAAGGACAAAGCGCCGGGACCAGATGGCTTCACTGGCTTGTTCTTCAAATCCTGCTGGAATATAATTAAAGGAGATATTATAGCAACAGTAAACGCCTTCCACGCGAGTAGATGCAACGACCTAAATTTGCTCAACTCGGCCAACATTGTACTAGTACCCAAAAAGGATGGAGCCGAGAGTATCAATGAATTCAGACCGATAAGTCTCATACACGCAATAGCAAAGATAATTACCAAAATGCTGGCCACTAGGCTTCAACCCTATATGGACAAATTGATATCGCCAAGCCAAAGTGCCTTCATTAAAGGACGAAGCATCCACGACAATTTCCTTTATGTTAGGAATATGGCAAGAAGATTCCACAGGCACAGAATGCCGACGCTGCTAATGAAGCTAGATATCTCAAAGGCTTTTGACTCGGTACGCTGGGACTATCTGCTTGAGTTATTGCAACATAGAGGATTTCCCACAAGATGGAGAAACTGGATCACGGACTTACTAACCACATCAACCTCCAAGGTTCTGATAAACGGCATTCCATCTGACCCAATAATGCATGGACGAGGACTACGACAAGGAGACCCACTATCCCCCTTTCTCTTCATCCTGGCGATAGATCCACTGTATCAATTCATACACATGGCGACAGGCATGGGACTACTCAAAAAGCTAGGTGGACGTACGCCGCGCACCAGCATCTCTATGTACGCGGATGACGCGGTCATCTTCATAAAGCCAACTCAAGTAGACGTCACAAATGTCACAAAACTATTGCACCTCTTCGGCGAGGCTACAGGACTTCAAACAAATCTACAAAAGACAACTGTGGCCCCCATTAGCTGCAATAACGTGGACCTAGATGAAACCCATTCTGAATGGCCGATCACTCGCACAGGCTTTCCGCTAAAATACCTTGGGCTACCACTGGCGATAAGACGTCTACGGAAAGTGGACTTTCAGCCACTAATAGACAAAGCAGCTAAGAAGCTTTCTGGATGGCACAATCGCAACATTACACAAGCAGGCCGAGTCTGCCTCACCAAAGCCGTGCTCTCGGCACAACCGTTATACCTGCTAATAGTCTTAAAACCTCCAAGTGAAGTAATGGAAGAAATTGACAAAATCAGAAAACGGTTCGTTTGGGCCGGAGGCAGTATGCTGACAGGTGGCAAATGCAAGGTCAATTGGACGAAATCCTGCTTACCGAAAGAAAACGGCGGACTAGGAGTGTTGAACCTCACCAATTTCGCTAGAGCCTTGAGACTGCGCTGACTTTGGCACGAGTGGGAATCCCCGGGGAAAACATGGACTGGAATGGGTACCCCATGTGACGACTCTGACCAACATTTATTCGCGGCTTGCACAACTATCACAGTGGGCAATGGACGCAAAACAAGCTTCTGGCACTCAGCCTGGGAACGGGGAACTAGACCAAAGGACATTGCGCCCAATCTATATAAACTATCCAGGAGGAAACATAAAAAACTCGCAGAAGCCCTACACAATAATAGCTGGGTGGCGGACATTAACATCCATGCCGGCCTGACAACACAACACTTGCAAGAATTCGTCACTTTATGGCGGCTACTAGAACCAGTAACGCTGCAAGAACAACAGGAAGACACAATCCGGTGGAAATTCACACAAAACGGACAGTACTCAGCGGCATCAGCATACAAGGCGCAGTTCCTAGGCTCCACTTATGCACCACACAGCAAAACAATATGGAAATGTTGGGCGCCACCGAAATGCAAATTCTTCGCGTGGTTGATACTACAGGACCGAGTCTGGACAGCTGATCGACTTGCGCGACGAGGATGGCCTCACTCACCAAATTGTCCTTTATGCCGCAGACAACAAGAGACAGCACATCACATCCTGGCCCAATGCAAATACACCAGGCGACTATGGAGCCACGTTGCCAATTGGGCTTCGCAACCTAGCATACAACCCTCGGAATGGCACCCAACTGACAATGCTCTCGATTGGTGGATCAATATGATGGCAAGGACTGAAGCACCTCGGAAAGGAGTTGCCTCTATGGGTTTGCTAATAATATGGGAACTCTGGAAGGAGCGAAATCGACGAATTTTTAACCATCAAGAGATGGCAACAACCTCAATGTTGGCAAAAATCAAAGAGGAAGCAGGCACCTGGATATCAGCGGGGGCGAGAGCCTTAGCGTCCTTTTTATCAAGAGAGTAATAGCGCTACGTGATTAATTTTGTAACTCCCTTGTAACTTTCCTGTACTGTTCTACTATCTCAATGAAATAGGCACTGTCCCGTGACCGTTCGTTCAAAAAAAGTCATAGTCGCGCGCATCACTATCAGCCCCTTGATTTCCACACTAACCGGCAGTGATTATTTAGTCCATGCATTTATTGCATTTGCATAGGCACAGATTGGTGATGGGCCTTGTTCGAGCGCTATTATTAGATGGCAAAATTGGTCAGTGAACGCACTTAAAAAATGTCTTTTGCCATGGTCATAAAAAATTGTGTCTTTGCCGAAAGACAATACAATTCTATATTGACTATATAAATACGCTGATGTACACTATGATTTATTTAATAATATTTTCTATTCGAAAGAATCACAAAACATTCCTAAAAGATTATTATTCGCCGTCCTACTCGAACGGAGTGGCGCCGTAGCGCGAGGCCTCCTAGACTGAGCCCCGCCTGCGGCCGGGATCGAGCGTCTTGGTCGCCTCGAGCTGACACTGTGCACGGCTCGCTAGGAGATGGAGCCGCAGCCACCTCGAGCCATCGGAAGCTAGCATCCGCCATTCCTATCTGGCTTCCGGAAGTCAGGATGTTATTTGGCTTCCACTGCTTTAAGATTCGTGCGCGGGGTATGAACCGTCCGATCCCCTTCTTCTTCTCCTCTCCTCTTTCTCCTCTTCTCGCGCCGCCGCCGCCCAACTGCCGCTGCTACGCCCCGCGCGGGCGCTGAGGAGTGATTCCGAGGGCGGGCGGGGGGGGGGGGGAAGGGAAGGGGCAGAGGGCCGCCCCGCCCGGGGTGGTGGTTGAGGTTGGCGGAGCTTAGGATTAGGGTTTCGGGGTTCCGAGGGCTCCAATGGCCGGCGACTCTAGAAGGAGGAGGAGATCGGCGGCGGCGGTGGCGGTTCGGCCGGCGGCGCCGCCAGCCGGGCAGGGAAGGATAGCTGGTGGGCGGCGGCTGGCGGAGGGGGGGGAGGGGGGTGATGAGACGCAATGGATTAGTAAGGGAGGGGTGGGCGGGCGGCGGCGGAGGTAGCGAGGATGGAAGTTGTCAGGAGGAGGAAGAAAGGATCGGATGAGGAAGAAGATGGTGTTGGTGGGTGGGCTCCTGATGCCCCTAATGCCCCTAAGCCAAGTAGTTAACTACTCCCTCCGTTCCAAATTATAAGTCATTTCAACTTTCTTAGAGAAAATTACAAAAGTTTATAGCACCGAATAGATATACTATGAAAATATATTTAATGAAGAGACTAATGATACTTATTTGATATCATGAATGTTAGCACTTTATTGTATAAATTTGGTCATACTTGAAATGCTTTGACTTTTAAAAAAGTTGGAATAATTTATAATTTGGAACGGAGGAGCAGCTAATAGAAGCCACAAACCCCCGCTGGCACCGCGCGCTCCTAGAGGCCTCGCCCGGCGGCTGCGGTAGCTCATCCCTACGGCGGCCAATCCAGGCGAACAATAAAGCCAGAAGCTGCAGCTGACCCTCCCTTCCTTCCAATCATAGAAAAGCATGCACACGGAAGCGCACCAATCAGAAGCAGCAGCCATGCATATTCAAATGGCAACGCAAGCATCAGGAGCAGCTCCACGTCATGTCCACCGGCATCCGGCAAAGCAGATCGAGCTCCAGGCTCCAGCGCATGGTCACCCGTCCGGCCTTGGAGCTGCTCGACTCCCCTCGACAGCCCATAGGGGGACGCGCCGATGCCGGAAGGCCGTCGCGGGGAGGGGCCTGCGTCGGGATCGGAGGGGCCGGCGGCGGCGACTGCAGGTCGCGAGGATGCGCGTGCGACGAATCAACGATCGGTCTAGCAAAACAAAACGAAGCGCTAGCTAGCTCACATGTCGCTGCATGACGTGACGCTAGTAATTGACCGCGCGACAACGAAAACAGCACTGCAGCGTGTCAAGGAGAGGCTTCCCGCTTAACTCCGCGTACCGATCGGCCAGTTGGGTTCCGAAACTTCACGGAACCGCCTCTTTGCTTGCCGACACTCACAACGTACGTCGATCGATGCAGTTAATATAGGACAAGAGGTAATTAGATAAACACAGGCTAAGGCCTGTCCAATGGCAAAGCGTTCTCACGTTATCTTTAAAAAAAAAAAGCGTTCTCACGTCATTTCCTCATCCTTTGCGGTTTCAATCCATGTTATTACCGATCCCGTACGTAAAAAAAATATCATGTTATCCGGATGGCTCAGGCGGTCAAGCAGCCACGAACGAACCCATTCATACCGTAACGGTAACGGGAATGAACGCCGGGAGGAGGAACGTTCTCCAAGCTTCCAAGCTATGCCGCGCTCTTACCAGTCTTGCACGTGATCCATCCTCACAGTCACCATCCGCCGGCGCCAATCTATCTCAGGCAAGACTTGGACCCGACTCAACTCAACCCCGTTTCCCTTCGCCCATACGCCCAAGCCCAAGCCGTGGTGTGTGTCTGCCGCTACGTCCGCCAAAGAAAAACTGACGAGGTCACGCGCGTCCTCACGCCAAAATTAGCCTGGCGAGGCACCCGAACCCCGCACGCAGGCGTAGCGGGACAGCGTCGTGACGGCTGCTGTTGGCTGTTGCGTCGCGAGCGAGCGCTGGGTCTGGGGGGCGAGCGCCCGCCCAAGCTGCGATTCTCGGTGGCCGGTGGGTGTGGCCGTGTGGGAGGACGCGAGCGGCGAGCGAGGGGGAAGGGAATAATCGCTAAACCCCAGGGAATTATTCCGGAATCCTGGCGCGGAGACAGCGCGGCCATCCGTGGCACCCCACGTTCCTGTCCCGGGCGGATCTTTTTCCTGATGCCATACCACGATTCGGCTGCTTTTGCACTGGAAACCCTCGCGAACGCTAGTATTTGCACTCCCGTCGCCTATTTTTCTGCGCTTCCGTTGAACCAAGTTGCCGGTGGCGCTGCTGTAGCGTGGCATCAGTTTTTCCGTTTTTCTTTTGGGAATTGGTTGACGTCTTGAAAGGGAGGTGACGGGTCCTTTTAACTGAAAGAAAGGGAGAGAAGCAAATGAATAAATGATGACGGTAGTGGCGAACACGCGGTCCCGTTGCGTGGATCCCACAATTAAGATTTCTTTGCGGCTTCTACGCGCAATTAACTTGTTCGTTGGCATAATCGTGTGCCTTGTGCGCACCTTGAAGAATCGGTCGTCAGGGAATTGTGCTGTAATTGGTTGTGGAGTACTACATGTTAAGACCACAAAACAAACTACTTAGGGTAAGTACGAGAACATATGTAACATCCTCTTTGACACGGCTCTTTGAGCGACTTCTCCACCGACTTCTCAAGGAGCTGTACTAAACGGGTCATTCCAAAATGGATTCGGCGACGAAGCCTCCATGGAGCCGGAGAAATGAACTAAATGTGAGGAGCCCAAAATACTGGCTCCCCAGGTCTTCTCCCCAACCTCGCGACTACCAGTACCAAACTGCCCTTTAAATTGGCTACAAATCACACCTGATATTGCCGCTTGCAGCTTGATTGGTCCAACGCGAGCTCACCGCCTGGCATCCCCGCTTTGGTCGTGGACGCTGCCCAGCTTCACGACTTCCCCACCACCAGCCAGCTCTACGCCTGGCTTCCCTGTGGCGGCCGGTTGTGTGCCCATCGGCCTTCCCTCCGCTCCATGTTGGCGTGTTGCCCGACGGGGATGCGGTGCTACGAGATGAGGATGGAGCAGGGCAGCAAGAGGGAGCAGCGCGCGACGCTGGAGTGTGGAGCGGCACTGTGGGGGAGTGCACGCAACGAAGAGAGATCGAGCGACGGAGGTGAAGTTGCGTGGTGGAGCCGTGGAGGAAAGGAGACGGCAAGAAAGAAAGATCAGATGGTAAACAAGAAATATATACGTTAAAAGGGGAAAAATAATGGGTCTTGTTACATAACATGTGGGAAAAAATGTTAATCTTGTTCATTTCCTATAAAATGAGAAAATATAAAACTCATATGCATATCCAAATTAAATAGTCATGGATATATTGGACATCTAACCTCTCACATCGATTCCTTAAAATACAGGAGAAGTCGTTTTGCCAAAACGTTTTTTCAACTGGATCAACCAAAGAAAAAAAAACGCTTCACTGGAGAAGCCACCGCCGGAGCCGTTTTTGTCCTAAATGTTGTGTTGGCTCAACCAATCCTGATTGGCCCGAAAATTACTTATTTCTACGATGCTTGAAACACATGTGCACGTCCAAGTCCGACTTATTAATTTTTCTTACCGGATATTTTTCTTTTGCTCCCAAGAATTAGGTCTCCTGTTGTAACCCTCGTAGCTGATCACCAATTCGCCAGGCTCCCTTTTTCACGTAGAACCCCGACGAATTCCAGCAATCACGAGCCGTCCATCCAACACGGGGGCCGCTCCTTCAAATTCCCGATCCCCAAATCATGAGGTCCCCTAGCACACATAAAACACGCGACAGCAACCACCACCCTCCCCAACCTCCAATTCCAGTTGTCTTCCCCGCCCGTGCCAGCTCGGACCCCTCCGCCCTCCCCGATCCCCAATTTTAAACACCTCCTCCTCTCTCCTGCGGCCCACTCGCCTCCCTCTCCTCCTCCCCCCTCCCACGCCGCGGAGCGAATCCGGCGCCGCGCTCGCGCTCGCTGCCCCCGGCGGGACCCGCGCCGCGGCTCCTGCACGCCCCGCGATGGCGGCGTCCATGGCGTCGCCGCGGGGGCGGTCGATCCGGGAGACGGTGCTGGAGACCGTCGCGGCGTACCACAACCAGCAGCGGATGAGGCGCAAGCTGCGCAAGAGCCTCACCTACGCGGGGGAGCTCTCCTCCGCGGGCCGGGCACGCGGGGACGGCGCGTCATCGTCCGCCTCGGTATCCTCGCTCTGCGGGCCCGAGGACGACGACGAGCCCTTCTGGGAGGAGGAGGAGGGCACCGTCGAGCTCGTCCAGCTCGGGGCCAACCGCGCCAAGAACGTCCTCATCCTCATGAGCGACACCGGCGGCGGCCACCGAGCCTCCGCGGAGGCCATCAAGGACGCCTTCCGGATCGAGTTCGGCGACGAGTACAGGGTGCGCTCTTTGGTTCTTCATCTCGAATTTCAGTTCCATTGTAGTAATATTTCTAAATTGAAATAATAATATGGCCACCTAGTGGGCTGGAATATGTTCTCTGGCACTAACGATTTCTTAATTGTCTGTCTGCGCGTGGCAGGTCTTCGTCAAGGATCTGTGCAAGGATCACGCTGGCTGGCCACTCAACAACATGGAGAGCTCATACAAGTTCATGGTGAAGCATGTGCAGCTCTGGAAAGTGGCTTTCCACAGCACCTCGCCTAGATGGGTCCATTGCTTCTACCTAGCTGCTCTCGCCTCATTCTACGCCAAGTAAGGATGTTTTCTCTCTCTTGTGCAATCCAAGAACTTAACTTTTTGGAGGTTGATTCGTTCTGGAACTTTCTCCTTGTTTCACTCTCTGCTTCGGGATTATAAAACAAAATCAATTGTGGTTTGTATCCATGTTGCTGTTGTTGGTGGCATGCTGCACATTGCTCACCTAATCACTGATTTTTCTAATGGCCCAGCAGTTTTGTCATTATCGCATATGCTTCTATTATAATGTCGGATCAAAACGCGTGATACGGTGCGAATAATTTTTATAGTCCACAGCCCATTCCCCTGAGTGCAATCATCAAACTGTGAGGTTGGACTTTGTCTACTGAGGCTAAAATATCACTGTG
>NC_028450.1:40475161-40671223 GCF_000263155.2 Setaria italica | reverse complement strand
CAGTAGTATGGATGCTCTGGCTCTCTAAAATTTATATGGTGCCATTACCATGAAAGCCCCCAAATTGTGCCACTCTGGCAC
This sequence comes from Setaria italica, assembly GCF_000263155.2. NCBI lineage: Eukaryota > Viridiplantae > Streptophyta > Magnoliopsida > Poales > Poaceae > Setaria > Setaria italica. The sequence continues at coordinate 40,671,142 of NC_028450.1, read as the reverse complement.
CAAGAATGGTTAAAGGGGTGTGGTTATTTTTTCAATTTTTGGGGGGGGGGGGGGGGGTATTGTAAATTCGTAATTAATTGCAGTTCTGCTATTCCTTGTGCAACATTAACTTAACATATGTGCTTTCAGAATTTCATTTCTTTCCTTGGATATAATTGTCTCATTTTTATATACCATGATCCAATAACTCGTGAGACCACATGTACTGTTTGCTTATACTTTTATCTTTCTGAATGCCTTCTTGTTTATGGATGAAGGAAGGTGGAGGCTGGACTGAAGAAGTACAAGCCAGACATCATAATTAGTGTCCACCCCCTTATGCAACACATTCCTCTGTGGGTGCTCAAATGGCAAGGCCTGCAAAACAGAGTTGTCTTTGTAACTGTCATCACAGACCTCAACACTTGCCACCCTACATGGTATGTTCAGCTATCATAAGGAAAATTTGAAGTAGTAAAGCAAGTTGTTTTAACTTGTTCTGACCATTAAAAAGATACAGGTTCCATGCCAATGTGAATAGATGTTACTGCCCCTCAGAAGAAGTTGCCAAGAGGGCAGCATTGGATGACCTACAACCTTCTCAAATCCGCGTGTTCGGTCTTCCGATTCGACCATCATTCTGCCGTGCAGTTCTTGTTAAGGTATCTAGTTCACCCTAATTCTAATTTTTCCATTCCTGCTAATTTTAATTTGAATATATGCAATCTTTCAAAAGGCTGAGAAATTAATTTTACAGTGTTCTGGCCTGTTGTGTTTAATGAATATGCTGTGTACCCAAAAGCACTGTTCAAGTTTTGAGAAAACAGATCAATATTTGTCTGTGCATTGATGTGTCTCAGTACAAATATTTGTTGCCATCCATTTTATCTGGAACTCAGAAGGTTTTTGTTTGTGTGTGTGTGAAACCGATTACTCACCAGGATGAATTGAGAAAGGAACTTGAATTGGATCCTGAGCTTCCTGCAGTGCTGCTCATGGGAGGTGGAGAGGGCATGGGTCCTGTCAAGAAGACTGCAAAAGCCCTTGGAGAATCATTGTTTGGCAGAGAGCATGGAAAACCAATTGGGCAACTTATTGTCATTTGCGGTCGGAACAAAACACTGAGCTCCTCCTTGCAGGCACTTGAATGGAAAATACCAGTAAAGGTATAACTCTGAGCTTCTTATTTATTCTTTTTCTGAAGGATCCAAATGGTTTTGCCCATAGCCTAGACAACAGTGTTAATCATGCACTGTCGGTTTCTTTTACCTACAGATTAGAGGATTTGAGACCCAAATGGAGAAGTGGATGGGTGCTTGTGATTGTATTATAACAAAGGTAAATCTTCTACTGTTCTGGATTCTTATAATGCTGCTTCCTTTGAAGATTTTTTTTGTTTATTTATGATCTTGCTTCTCTTCTGTTGTTTGGTTCCACAGGCTGGACCAGGTACCATTGCTGAAGCCTTGATAAGGGGTCTTCCTATAATCCTTAATGATTTCATACCTGGACAGGTTTGTGCCTACTATCTTTCTGCAGTCATGGATTTATATTGTCACAATGAGCATGCAAGTGTATGTCTTCCTGCATTTATGATCTGCTTAAGAAAGGCTCTGCCCTGTGTAATTTGTTTGGATCAGTGTTGTTACAAGCTTGCATGGATGCTACCTTGTTTTGCTGCTGTGTGACATTGCCTTTTTATGGGTATTATTTTGTCATATGGTTGTTCCTTCGAAAGCTTTTTTGCAATGCGCCCTATCTACATTTTAAGAAAAATTTAATCTTTGATGACACAAACTTTTTTCTTCACTCCTGCTGAACAGCTGCTGGCTTTACTGGCTTACAAATATCTTTCTTACTATAGCATTTATGCCTAGAAATAATTGTATTTTTTAATCGAATGCAATATATTAGAAACGAAGCCCTAAGGAACTATTTTCATCAATATGTTCTCACACAGGCTTGTGCTTTGTATGACAGGAAGTTGGCAATGTCCCTTATGTTGTGGACAATGGTGCAGGCGTGTTCTCCAAAAGCCCCAAGGAGACTGCTAGTCTTGTTGCCCGTTGGTTTGGTCCAGACTCAGAGGAATTGAAAAGGATGTCAGAAAATGCACTGAAATTGGCTCAGCCGGAAGCTGTCTTTGACATTGTCAGAGACATCCATGAGCTCTCTCGGGAGCAAGGCGTGATTTCACAGATATCTAGTTCCTTGACGTCATCCTTCTTTATACCATCACCTGAAACCACACCTCTCCAACTTATCTGAAACCTTGGAGCTGTGCATAGCTAGAATTGCAATCTCTGACCTTGTGGACTTGGCATTCTCCCCTACAGCATGACCTGGAAATGGAACTTCAGGGAGCCTCTCTCATCAGCTGTTGGTACGGGGATTCCACAACTTTTCAGTTCATGCCCTCTCATGGTAGTTATGGGTGGGCTGGTTTGACTAACTGGTTGTTGTTTGGATTGTTGGCTTCATGTTAATTCTGTGAAAACCATTCATTCATATCATGTTTCCACCCTTCATCATCAGTGGGGGATTGGTGGTGGTGGCTTGTAAAATACACTCAATTTTGTGCATGGAAAAGTCAGACCCTTGTCATGTGCTAACCATGTGATAAGTTCATGTAAGTGGAAGATGTGTATAATATGATGGGAGATTGGTTGAGTGGAAATTTTGTTTGCGGAGACATTGAGTGTCATGGGTGAACTGTATTCCACTTTCCACTTGCTGCTGTGGTTTGCTTGACTACAGGGTCAGCGCGTATGGTCGTGTGCTTGACTGCCTATTGTTAAAAGCATCAAGGCAGCCTGACATCCCTGTAAACTCGCACTGTTTTTCTGTAGGAACCGTTGTATTCTACACAGCTCTATCAGCACTTCTGATTGAAGTGGTATTCTCTCCGTACCAAATTGTTGACTTTTCTAGATTTATAGATATTATTATGCACCTATCTACGTGCATAATAATATCTATGAGCTAAAAAAAGTTAAAACGACCTACAATTTGGAATTGAGGGAGTACCACTTAGTAGATGAGTTTGATGTCCATGAATTCTCCTGAGCCTGAGGCACGTATTTTCAGTATTTGGGAGCAATGACCTTTGATGCCAGAATTCAGCAACCCGGTTGGAAACAAAATTGAACCTGTCCGTGGGAACAATGAGCTTTTCTGAGGTCAGCCGCTGCTTGGCTTTTCTTCCCCTACCAACCAGGTCCGGCGCGGTCATTGGACATTTGGACTAACAGATTCGGCCGCCTGTCCCCAACCATCTCAGGTTTCAGGTCGAGTCCAGAGTCGAGACGACCAGCGTGAGTGCGAGGGTCCGGGACTCGTCCTGACAATGATGAAGCCCGCCCTTTAAAAGACAAAAGGCGACGGATGATGATAATGATGCACACGATATGCCTAGGGTGATCGCACCACTGAGAGTTGGATGGCCACTTTCAGGCGCGGAGCATCCTTCTCCTCGGCACTTCGGCCGTTGAGCGTTGCGCCATCGTCAGGTCGCCTTCGCCGATCCACAACAACCAGTCCGCTCCGTCGCAATTGCTTGTCTGTCTCTTTCCCGAGCAGAACGGCCGCGGCTCATCTCAAACGGCAGATGCGTTGCAGCCAGTGTACACGAGGAAGGAGCAGATGCAATGCGCTCCGCATGGCGCCTTTGCCCTTGCCCAGTTCTCCGTCTAGATGCGGATCTGGTTCAATACGCAGAAGCGCATAGAATACGATCAACCAAGCGAGTCACACGGGTGCTAGTGGCGCGATGTGAGCCTGTTGCTACAGTGCCAGGTTCCAGTGCTCCATCTCCATGCCTCCTTGGACATTTGGCAGCTAGAGACCACGATTCGTGGGTCGTGGCCCCGGCGCGCTCCAGAAACTGCCACATCCACGCGACAAATACAGAAACATCAGCGTATCGAAATTGAATTGCGCATGAATAATTGCTTGTCTTATCCCTCGCGATCATTCTACATCGAACGTTTGTTTCCCCTCTTCTGATGAGACATCAACGTTTGTGCTACTTAAGAATGTTCAGATCACTGCTTTTAGTTCGGTTACCTCGCACCAACTTTAACTGCTCCAGTAATGTCCAAAGGGAAACGGACTGGAGTCTATCACTGTCATTGCATCACTAATCATCTGTTCATTTCTGCCAGTTTTCTTTTCCACAGGTTAAAAAATTGTCACCTCTTGACTCTCCTGTACAGAATCCATGTACATACATGGATCGGAGTCGTCTCTACGACCAAGTCCTATCTACACTACACCAAGAGATCTAATATTCACAAAAACAAAACGAAAAAACTAAGGAAAATAAGGGTGAAGAAGGCGCACGCCAACCACACGAGTCCACAGCGTGCGGGGCACGTGGACCCCGAAAGTCAGCGGTCAAGGTAGGAGCTTTCAGCTACGGCGTGGCGCCCCAGAGCACCTCGGCGAGCACGGTGGCCTCCTCCGCCGGCGACACGGCCGCCTCCCGCGCGCGCCGCAGGATCTCCAGCTTCGCCGCGCGCTTCTCCCGCGGGCTCAGCCCCTCGCCCACCTCCACCTGCACCGCGAACCGCGCCACCGCGCTCGCGAACGGCCGCTCCGATGCCAGCGCCGCGGCGCCGTCGTCCTCGCAGCGCCGCCCCAGGAGGCGGGCCAGGAGGGAGACGCCTTTGGCGTCGGGCTTCGCTTTCGGGGAGCAGTAGGGGTCGTCCGCGTCGGCGAGCGAGCCGCCGAGGTCGTCGGAGCGCTGCAGGCAGAGGAGGCGCTTGACGAGGCCCTCGGCGAGGAGCGCGTCCACGACCTCCTTGCGGCCGTAGTAGCCGACGCGGAGCGCAAACTCGAGCGCGAGCGTGCGGACGCGGGGGTCGGGCGCGCAGAGCAGCGCGACGAGCCGCGGGACCTCGCCGCGCGCGTGGAGCTCGTCCACGAGCGGGCTGCGGATGGCGGCCACGAGCCCGTTGAGCGCGCGCAGCGGCGCGGGGGAGCCCGACGCGGCCGCCACCAGCGCGCCGACGGCGGGGCCCATCAGGACCGGCCCCACGAACACGTCCTTGTTGAAGCGCACCAGCGCGAGCACCGCCGCCGCGCACCCGTCGCATACGGCCGGGTCCCCGAGCTTCGCCTCGACGGTGGCGAACACGCCGTGCTGCAGCAGCGCGCGCTGGAGCCGCGGGTCGAACCGGCCGACGGATAGCAGCCGCGCCTCGAGCTCCGCGAGGAGCGCGCGGGCGGCGTCCGCCCCGCCGCCGCCTTCGGAGCGCCGAAGCTCGGCCACGAGGCGCGCGATGGTCTCCCGGTCGATCCACGCCTGGATCTCGCCGGCGACGGCGCCGGCCACGCGCGCGATCCCCCTCCGCGCGCCGCACCGGCGGCACTGCGCGCGCAAGAAGCCAATCACCCCTCCCCCCTCCTCCCCGGCCCCGCACAGGTCAACGGAGCACGAGAGGGCTCTGAGCCGGTAGAGGAGCCGGCGCAGCGCGGAGAGGTTGGGGTCGCCGGCAAGGAGGTCGTCGGCGCCGGCCTCGAGCGCGAGGAGCGCCTGCAGAGCCGGCCCGCGGCCCTCGCCGGCCTCCACCCTCCGCGCGGCGTCGCGCAGCGCTCGTAGGACCCTGAGGAAGCCCTCCCCCTCCTCCATGGAGATGGAGGAGAAGGGGGGAGGCAGGGCACGCGAGGCCTCGTTTTTATCCCGCCTTGTCTCTGCTGCCGACGCGCACAGTAAGACACAGTGCTAACCACTGAAGCCGTCGTCTTTTACCGGTCGCCGGCCGATGGCGCGCCGGTTGCTCTGCGGACGCGCTCTGCGCATTCGCGGCGCGGGAACGGGGGAGCTTCTATCGTGATCGCTGCATCTGTGTGTTGTGTTTTGCTCTCATCGCACGTTTTTTATGCAATCATGTACCCTTGGAATCTTTGGTGCATTAAACCTTGTGCTGAGATGCCTTCTTGAATGACCTTTTTTTTTTTTGGCGAGTAGGTTGTCCCCGTAACTACAATGTCCAAAGTAAAAATCTCTGTTATACATGGTGGAGTTGTACACGTGTGGCAATGCAAAAGGGTCCGTGTGATGATCGGAATACTCCGGATCGGAGTCGGAAGTGGCGAAACCAGAGACTTCCAGTTCTCCGTGCCGGGATCGGGCTCGGGGCTCCCATCAAGTTATGTTTGGCTAAACCAAATGTTCTTTTCTTCGGTTGACTGACGAGCCAGTATGCGAGAGGGATGGCGCTTGAGGTGCTACCGGTTCCTTGGTATATCCGGATCTCAAACCGATGGAAGGATCGACGGAAGCTCTGTGTGGCACTGAGGCTTTGACAAACGCGGCTGGGGCATGGTGGCGACTCGCCATCTTTAATATACGAATCTTGGTCATAGTATCGGGGTATTCTCGGGTTCTCATTAAGCCACGTCATCCGAATTTTTCGCAGCCATCTGATGCCTGTGCTGTTTTAGAGCGGACCGTCGAACCACGGGCAGAGCAGCTTGCGTCGTCAGACGCCTAGAACCTCCTCCGTCCCCGACGAACTTCCTAAGCGTGAGAAAAACGACGCCTCCCCGTCGCTGCGTTCGCCGCCTTCAAATTCGATCCTGACACATTCGATCAGGACCCCGCGGCCGCGGCCCGTGGGGCTTCGGTAACCGAAGCCCATTCATGGACGAAGGACGATGCACACCATGGTTCTATTTCAGTAACCGACCAAATAACCATGTTTCTGCAGAAACAAGAAACAAGAATGAAAGTGGCCACATATGCAGCTGACAATGAGATCTACCTCTCTTATCTACATCTACAGCTAAAAAAATTGGGATGACGACAAAACGTCGTAGTACCGATGTCTTACACGGTTTCGGTCCGCCAAACAATGATTTTGAGCCGTGCGTTGGTCCTCCTGCCAACAGGAGCTATCAGCCCTTAGATCGAACGTCCGCCTCTCCATGCCCACCCTCGCCTCCGAACAATCCGCATAACCCTTCGTCCTGCCATCCGGAAGCCTTGACCCTTGGATCGACCGTCAGGAATTACCCAACTCACGCCGCGATTTCTTCTCCACTGAAATAGTGTATCGCGTTCCCAACATCGCCGGCGGCACTCCTCAATTGCTTCTCTGCCCAGATCAACAAACATCATCCATCGCTCCACCGCGGCAAGGAGAGGGCGCTTCACCGCAGCCATCGTCCATCAAACCGCCGCCAACATCGTCCATTTCCGCAAACCGCCGCCAACATCGTCCATTTCCGCACCGCGGCCATCGTCCAATTGCTTCACCGCCCGTGACAAGGAGAAGGGTTTCATAGTCGATCCATCGTTCGTCCCCGCCGCGGCGAGACTGACTGCGGCCATCGTCTTTAATTCACCCGCATGGTACGACCATTGCATCTAATGTGTTGTTCTTCTTACATGATCGCATAATCTAGATTTAGCGCTCACTTCTTCCATATAGTGCCTGAAGGTGGATTTTCCAAGAGCTCAAAACCAATAAACCTTAGTAGCATTTGAAAGAGTAATTGTGGGAATAAAATCAATCTATTCCATAGCAATGTGCGTGTATACATATGGAGGCCGGGGTGGCTCTAAGCCAACCGCACAGGCGTATATGCCTAAAATCAAGGGCTGACTACTATAATTATACATACTACAATTACAATAGTCTAACACTCCCCCGCAGTCTAATCGGGAGCATCGCTAACGGTCAGGCTGGATCGAAACTCCTGGAACAACGAGGTGGGTAGGCCCTTGGTGAAGACGTCGGCATACTGTGATGTTGTAGGAACATGAAGAACCCGAACGTGACCGAGGGCGACCTTCTCTCGAACAAAATGGAGATCAATCTCTACATGTTTCGTTCGCTGATGCTGCACTGGATTGCTGGAGAGATATACTGCACTGACGTTATCACAATAGATCAAAGTGGCTCGGCGAGGAGGGCGGTGAAGCTCGAATAGTAGCTGTCGCAGCCAGGTGGCTTCAGCTACGCCATTCGCCACAGCACGGTACTCGGCCTCAGCGCTGGATCGTGAGACCGTGTGCTGACGCTTGGAGGACCAGGACACCAGATTGTCACCTAGGAACACTGCGTAGCCAGAGGTGGAGCGACGGGTATCCGGGCATCCAGCCTAGTCTGCATCCGTGTACACGATGAGCTCTGTAGGTGACGAGCGGCGCATAGTCAAACCAAGTGAAAGAGTGCCTCGTAGGTACCGTAGAATCCGTTTGAGAGCCGCGAGGTGGGGCTCCCTGGGGTCATGCATGTAGAGGCACACTTGCTGAACAGCAAAAGCAATATCCGGACGGGTAAATGTCAGATACTGCAGGGCACCAGCGAGACTGCGGTACTGTGTGGAGTCAGCGACAGGAGGTCCATCTGCGGATAATTTGGAGTGTACATCGACAGGGGTGCTGCAAGGCTTGCACTCACTCATCCCGGCTCGCTCCAAAATGTCCTGAGAGTATTGTCGCTGAGAAAGAAATAAACCACTGGCAGAGCGTGTCACTGAGATGCTTAGAAAATGGTGAAGCGGACCCATATCAGTCATAGCAAACTCACGCTGGAGAGCCCCAATAATCTGCTTCAGAAGACTAGCAGAGGAAGCAGTGAGAACAATGTCATCCACATAAAGCAACAACAAAGCTGTGTCTATCCCTCGTCAATATATAAAGAGTGAAGTGTCTGACTTTGCTTCAACAAATCCAAGTGAAATAAGATGAGAGGCAAACCGATGATGCCAAGCACGCGGAGCTTGCTTCAGACCATATAGAGACTTGTTGAGCCGACAGACGAAATCAGGACGAGAAGAATCCACAAAACCTGTGGGCTGAATGCAGTACACTGTCTCTGTGAGAGTACCATGCAGGAACGCATTTTTTACATCCAACTGGTGAATGGGCCAGTCCTGAGAGAGAGCCAGAGAAAGAACCACTCGGACTGTCGCGGGCTTGACCACCGGGCTGAACGTCTCATCATAATCAATACCAGGCCGCTGTGTGAAACCCCGGAGGACCCAGCGGGCCTTGTAGCGATCCAAAGAACCATCTGCAAGTAGTTTGTGACGAAAAACCCACTTGCCGGTGACCATGTTAACACCAGGAGACCGTGGCACAAGACTCCAGGTGTCATTGGCAATCAAGGCATCGTACTCAGCTTGCATAGCGGAGCGCCAATTTGGATCGGACAGAGCACCACGGACAGAGCTAGGCAGTGGCGACATGGGCACAACGTGGAGGTTGAGGCGATCCACAGGCTGTGCGATACCGGCCTTGCCGCGCGTGCGCATGGGATGCGCATTGTCGACGGGGGTGATGGAGACCGGCCTCGTGGCCGCCGTACGACCGGTGGCCGTGGTGTTGCTGGCAGTTGCCCGCACGGAAGACACGGGGGCAGCAGCACCGGCTGGGGCGGTCGACGAGGCGGACATAGCGGTACCGGCTGTACTCGATGGCGCCATGGGAGTGGTGCTACTGGCAACAACCTGTACGCGGTGTACAGGGGCAGCAGCACCAGGATGTACGGGCGTGGAAGAGGCGCTGCTAGGAGCAATCTGGGCAGCAGCACCAAGGTCCAGTGACCCCTGGGAGAGCTCAGGTGCTGCTACAGTGCCATGCACGGGTACAGTACCATGCACAGCATGAGGAGCCGATGGAGTACTACCTGCATGAGTGAAACGGGTTCCTGGAACCGAAGTGGTAAGATCATGCTCATTAATTAAAAAATCCAAGGCGGAAGGGGCCATTGGTGTGGTAGACATGTCGGAGAAGGGGAAAGAGGACTCATCAAAAACGACATGTCTAGAAATAATGATGCGATTTGACTGGAGCTCGAGACACCGATAGCCTTTGTGTTCCGAGGAATAGCCGAGGAAGACGCATAGGGATGAGCGGGGAGCGAGTTTATGGGGTGCTGTGGAGGACATATTGGGATAGCAAGCGCACCCAAAAACTCGAAGATGATCATAGGAGGGCTGGGTAGAGTAGAGGGAGGTGTATGGTGTCGAGAAGGCGAGGGTTTTAGTGGGGAGCCGGTTCACAAGGTATGTCGCAGTGTGAAGGGCTTCGACCCAGTAGACCGGAGGGAGACTCGCCTGGAACAAGAGAGAACGTAAAATATTATTTATGGTGCGAAGGGAACGTTCGGCTCTACCGTTTTGTTGAGAAGTATATGGACACGACATGCGGAGTGCAACACCGTGGGAGAGAAAGAACGTGCGTGCCTGAGAATTATCAAATTCACGGCCGTTATCGCACTGGACGCTCTTGATGGTGGTGCCAAATTGTGTGCGAATAAAAGTGAAGAAACTGGCAAGGGTGGAAAAAGTCTCGGATTTTAGGCGGAGCGGAAACGTCCAAATATAGTGGGAGCAATCATCAAGAATTACCAAATAATATTTATAGCCCGACACACTAACAATTGGGGAGGTCCATAAATCACAGTGTATTAAATCAAAATTATGAGAAGCTCGCGAGGTAGATGAACTGAACGGCAAACGTGCATGACGACCAAGTTGGCACGCATGACATATGTGGTTGACATCATCTTTATTATAGGAAATGACACTGGAGGCAATAAGTTTGGACAAAGCTTCACGCCCAAGATGACCGAGACGACGATGCCAAAGGGAGGTGGGTGCAGCGAGGAACGCAGAGGTGGTGGTGGAGGGTGCATAGAACGGGTAGAGGTCACCGGAGCTATTGCACCTGGCGATCACGTTCCTGGTTTGCAAATCCTTCACAGAAAGGCCAAAGGGATCAAACTCAATGGAGCAATGATTGTCGGTGGTAAAGCGACGAATAGAAATTAAATTCTTAATAATGTTGGGAGACACCAGCACATCATTGAGAACTAAATTGCGATGCGATAAAGAAAAAGTATGTGATCCAGTGGCTGTGACAGGGAGCAAGGCACCGTTTCCCACAATGATAGATGAAGGAGTGAATGAAGTGGGCGAGGAAGTGGTGGAGAGTTTACCAGCGTCCGAGGTCATGTGCGAACCTGCACCGGAGTCGGCGTACCACTCGGAAGTAGCGTTTGGCGGGTTGAGCGTCATGGTGTTGAAGGAGTGTGCAAGGGCATCCTGATGCCATGCACCACCGTGAGTGGGGTTCCAGGGCGCCGCTTGGTACGCCGGTGCGGGCGCCTGGAAACCTAGGGGTGCAGCTCCCCCGTAGTACGTGCCGTACGCAGGGGATGGAGTGCCGTAGAAGCCGCCATAGGCGCTGGGTGCGCCGCCAAAGCTGCTGGCGCCAAAACCGCTGTACTGTGGAACAGCGCTGAACGCTGGTGGTGGGCGCCCGGACTGGTCATATGGCCACAGCCGTACAGTGCTAGCCCATGGGTGCGCGAAGGACGGATGCATGCCAGGGGGTGCACCTCCCTGTCCAGCTGGAGGGGCGCCACCAGGGAGCGCCGATTGGCCTTGCTGCTGGCCGTTGCGGCCACCGCGGCCGCGACGACGGCTGGTGCGTTGGCCGTTTGGCGCCGGGGGGCGTGCTGGAGGAGGCACCCCCCGAACGTGGAGGTGCTGGAACCCCGGGAGCTGCAGGCCACGGCGTTGCAGCGACGAGTGCGGATGGCGGGGATGGAGGACGTGCGTTGATTTCCAGCTCCTCCAACAGTAGGTGCGTGCGTGCCTCCGCGAACGTGGGGAACGGCCTGTGCATCTTGAGGATGGACACCATGTGGCGGAACTTGCCGCCGAGGCCGCGAAGGAGCGTGAGCACCATCTGCCGATCGCCAATGGGATCACCGAACTCGGCAAGGGAAGCCGCCATCGACTCGAGCTGGCGGCAGTAGTCGGTGATGCTTAGGGACTCTTGGCGGAAGTTGCGGAATTTCGTCTCGAGCAGAAGCGCCCGGGACTCCTTTTGGCCGAGGAACTCGTCCTCGAGATAGCACCACGCCCCGCGAGCGGGGCCCGGCCGCATCATTAGAGATTGCTGCAGGTCGCTGGAGACGGTGTTGTAGATCCAAGTTAGGACGCAGCAATCAGCTTGAACCCATGCTGGGCACGACGGGAAAGCTTCGTCCTCAATGACGTGACGAGTCAGGGCATATTTGCCGAGGACGGTGAGGAACATGCCACGCCACTTGGTGTAGGTGTTCGTCGCCTGATCGAGGATGACAGGGATGAGCGCCTTCATGTTGACGACGGCAGTGGCTTGCGCCCAGAGGGCCTCATGGGAGCGCTCATACTCGTCCAGAGCAGCAGCACGGAGGCGGGCTTCCTCGGCACGGCGGGCTTCGGCCTCAGCCGCGAGGCGCTGGTCCTCCGCGGCCTTGGCGGCAGCTGCAGTGTCGTCGTCGTCCGCCATCAGGAGGGAGACGCGATGGTTGGGCGTTTGCAAGTCGTGACCAGACCAGCGGACGAAGTCACGATGAGGCCAGCGATCGGAAGCACACACTAGATTGGAAGCAAATTGGGTCACGTCAGAACGTGAAGTCCTGGCGAGGGATCAGCGGCAGGAGAAAAAAAAAAGAAGAAGAGCCGGCATCCGCTGGACAGCGACGGTGAGAAAGGACCGGCGTCCGGAGGACAGCGTCGGTCTTGGGATTTACGATAGCCGGCGGCGAGGGTTTGCGGAAGCGCGGCCGCAGGAGCGAACCGCGTGTGATACCATGAAAGAGTAATTGTGGGAATAAAATCAATCTATTCCATAGCAATGTGCGTGTATACATATGGAGGCCGGGGTGGCTCTAAGCCAACCGCACAAGCGTATATGCCTAAAATCAAGGGTTGACTACTATAATTATACATACTACAATTACAATAGTCTAACAGCATTAATCATTTACCTTCTCCCATGACACATTTGCCACTAGGCTTGAGTTCTGCAAGGAAAGGAACTTGTTCACTAACCCTTCTCAGAATTGCAGCCTGAAACACAACTAATGAGCCTTAGTCTACCTAAGCAAATAAGCACATGTGATACAAGAAGATGATAACCCGTTGAGCAATGATAATCAAATGCAGTACAACATTAGTTGACCCACCAAGAACCATAAAAATAACCATTGCATTCTGCTGTTACTTCTTGGGGATAATGTCCCTAGACTCCAAGCCCATATTTAGCAGTCTTAAAGATACTTCCCAGCAAGGTGGCTTTCCTCTAGCTTTAAAGGATCTTCAACAGGGGTTGAATAACTTTTTGGTACATGAAGCACAAAGAAAAAAGATTAAAAATAGTTAAGCAAACTGATGTAAAAGAATGGTTCAAAATAAACATGAAAAAAATTGAGATATTGTTTGCACATGTATTAGCTGTGTACATATCACCATATATCTCCGTAGCAATACATAAGTATGGTAGAATGAGTACCTGTATATGAGAACTAGAGTCGCTGATCAGAGACAAAAGGTAATAAACATACCTGGAAAGAAGATACCATTTCAGAATAATTGCCCTGAAAGAGACCAGGCTGCATTGAAAAATAAATTTCATCAGAACATTGATAGTAGAAGAAAATTCAAAAACTCAAATATATTTAACAGATTATTGTGACACTGGTTAAGGACTCCAATACACAGATGGTGCCAGGCACATTAACCTAGGTTTCTAGAAGATAATGTGCATAGCACAAGACTGTTGACATGCAGATAGAAACTGTGCTAAGCATATAGGTACAATAAGTCTTTTGAAAAAGAATGCTTTTGTAGTTGCCTAATAAAGGAAATTTCTAGAGTTTCAAAGATGATTTAGACATTAGCTTATTGAGATTGCAACCCATAGTTTATATGCGATGATAATTCTGTGGAATTTAAAAAGCAGTCATGTGGCCCACTTCCGGGAGGAATGGAGTATTCTATACACAAATTTTGCAAACAATCATCCCAAGTATCTATACTGCTTGTTACCATAAGAAGATAACAGATGCATGTATTTTCACAATAGTGCTAATGCTACTGACAAAACTCTAGGGAGTGGTGGGATGGCCTAAACTTACTATCATAATCATAATCAGCTGCATACAAAAGAAATCCAAGATATGAAAAAAGCAAGTTGGTCTTTCACATATTTTTATAGTCCAATCAGATTAGGCAATGGAAGCAACATGCACAAGATATCACAAATGTATTAAATTGGGTCCAACAATCTGCAGATTAAGCATTAGATGTCTGTAGGAATGCTATATATGAAGAGGGAACTTCATAGATTAAATCATAACTCAAGTAGTAAAAAAGGAAAATAAAACTACAGCACATATTCCAGAGAATAAGTTAACCTCCGAGCACCAAACTAAAATGCAGCAGAAAGTAAAGTAACCGAGCATCACTGTGCAGTGACTATGGGCAACAAACTTTTTTCTTGCATACCATCTCGTGCAAAGTTGATGCCTAATGCTAGCTCTGGGAGCTCAGGCGGGAAATCATATAGGCACATGTTTTCCTTTCTTGCAGAAAAAAAAACATGCGCATGCTAGGATGAAAAACATATATGCTGTAATTATTGATAACAGATCAGTAAACATTTCATTGAAAAGATTTATTATGCACCTCATTTGGAAGTAGCTCAATTGGCACTACGATGAATACAGAAGGATGTCTACCAATACTTACATTGGTGTGGTAGCGTCGAGGACATGAGCCAGTGGCACTCGAGCTCTAGACCAGCGACGCGTGCGGAGAAGGGTGCATGGGTCCTATAGTGACAAGTAAAAATCCAAAGTATCTTCCCTCAAAAAAATCCATAAGTATCTGTCTGATTTGACAAAATTGGAAGCATGGACGATGGAAATTGAATAGTATATAATGGGTGAAAACTTTAACAACTAACGGTTTGGTTATAATCCATGTAGCTTAAATATTTGAAGTATAGACAGCAAGAGTCTTGCCTTAGATAGACAACAAGTTTCTTTTACCAGCTTTCCATCAAAAATAAACACATCTTGCCACCAGATACAAAATGCATCTAAGTGCAGACCTCAACAACATGTCTTGAATTACGAGCGGTACATAAAAATATATTTCCTCATTTTGGTTCATGGTATCACACAACCATAGGTCGCCAGATTATCCTAACAGGCATATGTCCAACTTACCAAGAACTTGCTTGTCATTAGAACAAGTTTTGGACCAGGCTGAAGCAGTCTCACAATCTACTTGTTGCCGCTCGGTGAAGAAGATGTACTGCAGCGCAGCTCTTGCGAGCTCCGACCAGCGCCGCCTCGATTCCTCGCCGGCGAGGCGGCGACCGTGCGGCAAGGCCCAAAATGACCAAAATACATTGGCCATCTCAAGTAGGCGCGGCAACAACCGCGCCATAGTTTCTAGTCAAGCCGATCGTCGTCAGTCGTCACGCCGCTGCCGGCACACCGCGCCGCACACGGGGCCTCTGGCTTCCGGAATAGCAGGCCCGAGCCCGAGCTGAGGTTGTTTGGACCAAAAGGAAAAGAAGAGAGGAGAGGGATAGAGAGAAGGATATGGGCCGGGCTAGAAAGGTTTGGGCTAAAAGAGTTAGATAGGTTTAGGTTTTTTGAAAACACATTTTAAATTTACTCGAAGCCTATTCAAATTTGAAATCAAATTTATTTTTTTCACACAAGTAAAAATACGCATTTTCAGCATGATTGCAGCAAACATAATTCATTAACCTATATTTATTTAATTTATATTTAAAATTTAATTTATTTTTTTAAATAATTATACACACTCTCTAATTAATTCAAAAAAAATTATGAAAAATTTAAAATCATAGCAAAATTCAAACTAAGGTGTTACAATTATTCACGTGTATTCTTCCAGGATTTAGAGTCCTGTTTTTGCAAGGACCTAGTAGGTCCTATCCTATTAACAAAAGGTCATGCAACGATGTCCTCTTGTAATCAGCCCTATATAATTGAACATATCGGCAGCTGACTAAGCCGTTTCATCAAATCTCAGACCTGGGAGGACGTCGACCACCTCTTCGCCACCCACTCGCACCTGACACCACTCTGGACACTCCTGCCTAGCCGCGCTCCCCCGTTGACGCCGTGTGAGGTTGCGGAGTCAATCGCCCAGGTCTTCGGGACCCTTGCGTCGGCGATTGGCCACACCACGGCGCTCGCCGTTTGGAAGGCCCATAACAGGATGGTCTTTGGTGTGGATAACCTCTCGCTGTGCGACATGCCGACATCGCTAGGCAGCTGCATGATCATGTCGACCTTTGAATCTGTCGCGTGCCGCCGCCGCCTCGACATGGAACCTCTCAAGCTCTGATGCCGTTCGGTGGTGGATGTAATGCAGAACCCCTGAGCTCTCCTCCCTCTCCCTCCCCCACTGTTCTCAATTCACCAAGCACCATGCCGCTTGTGTAATCAGACTTTAGTCTGTTTGTGGAATGAAAATTCAGGTGGGCTGCTTGCCCCCCTTGATTCCTAAAAAAAAGTTTTACAACCCAAACTTCAGATACTCACTCTGAACTTAACCTTGTGTCGAAATTAGCGTTGTTCAGTAAGCAGAATCATACACTAACACGAGCTAACTTTAATTTTCTCTTGGCTCCTAGCCTCCTGACCGACATGTGTACATCACACTCCCAATATCCCTGACAAGAGTAGGCAGATCAAGATAAGAAAATAAGATATGCGAAAGCTTGTAGGACTCAGATCCGTACTGTCCAAGTAAACAGACGCTGCCACATCGATGTGGGTGAGGCAAACCGTCGAACACCTGTACAGTGGCAAGGTGTCGAGCCCAACTTCGACAAACAAATTTGGCGATGAGATCGACCTTAGGGGATTCCGCATATAATGGAACATCCTTGAACGGCATGCATATCTTTTGCCCGCCGACCCGCCGTTGCTCAGCTCCATAATGCATCTTTTGAGTTCCTGTTTTGACTTACCAGTGTGTTATAGTATTAGATGATTATCCCTTTCTTCTTTTGAGCAAAAACATACTGTTCTTTGTGAACTTTTGCTGCCTATGTTCCAATCTTAATTTACAATCCTTTATTATATATGTGTTGCAGCTTTCATCAATCAGCAAAGGGGACCAAGAAGCAAGTGATACTATTGGCAATTTCTTCGTAAACCTTGGAGTAAAAAGTTGTTTTGAAATTTTATTGTTACGTGGATGTGTTGGTTTGGAGCAGACGTTGTTTTGTAAATTCCTAAGCTGCATGGCTCATCGTACATTTTTATTCTTACATCCAGTGTTAGTTATGTTGGCTAATCGTACATATTTATTACTTACGTCTGCGTGTTAGTTTTGTTTTGGAAGCTACATCTACGTGTTAGTTTTTTTTTTCTTTGAAGCCGGTCGTTTTAGGTTTTCCATGTTCGTATATTTTATTATACATCTAGGACATGATGTATATATAGGTATATAGCAAAACCTATGAGTCTAAGAAAGTCAAAACGATATATAATTCGGGATGAAGTTCGAGATGGAGTGGTGCATGTTAGTTTGATGGTGCCTATGCAGCAGGCTACCTTGAACCTCACTCGGCGGAGCGGCAGGTCAGTAGTAGGAGCACTCCGCTCCGCACCATTTGCAGGTTAAAGTTTTGGCTCCAGACGTGTGAAAGTAATAAACAAACTGAGGTCCTGTTTGGATCCTTGGAATTGAATTCCATTCAATCATAATTTAGACACAAATTAATTAAGTTAATATAATTTGGAATTGAATTCCATTCTAATAATTATAATTTAAACATAAATTAATTAAGCTAATATAATTATACGTGGAATATATTTGTATATTATTGTTGACCATATGGGAGAGATACTTATGTGTTGCACTTATGCTATAGGGAAGCGAGTCGAAGAGCATGCTATAAGTTGCACATTAGAAACATAGCATGAGGATCTATAGAATCGATTTCCATCTTCCATCCCATGAATTTAAGATAGCCTTATATCTAAACTTTGGAAAGTTGTGGAATACCACATTCCAAGATAATTAGCCTATAGATTCCAATTCCTTCACGGATCCAAGGTTAAAAAGAACAAAGTAACGTAGATAATAGATGATAAATGTTCATGTTGCCTCGGTATATCCCCTCCCAAAATCGGCAAGACCCTTGACATCAAACCCGTACAAATAACAAGAAGGGGCTGGGGCCCATCATCACTCGCCGAACAGTTCAGTTGAGCCTCCTCCTCCGGAGTGTAATAACAAGTCATTGGATAGGGGATGGATAGAAGTAGAAATCGAGCTCGCGCATCATCAGCAGTTAAGCACCTCCTCCTCCGGAGTAGGAGGGATGGATCGGAGTAGAAATCACGCTTGCGCATCATCAAGCGCCAAGCGGATGCGCAAGCTGTTCAGCACCTCCTGCGCAGTGCTAGGCCCCTGAAAAGTAGAAAAAGGAAAGAGGAGGTAGAGTAAGCGCACCAAAAAAAAGTTTGAAATTCAACCGTAGCGGTGAGTTGTGTCTTACATTGACAGGGAGTTCAGCCCACCCCCTAAGGATTTGGATTACTGTGCCTGACGACACAGCTATTGATAGTCTTGTGCCATCAGTGGTGACGTGGGTGAGCATGCCGATCACTCCACCCCCGCTCACCACAGGTGCCCCGGACATTCCATGCATCGCAACGAAGGTAAGATACAGTTTCGTGTGGGTGACAGCACCGGCATCGCCGTGGGGGACTATCCACCTTCATGAACAAACAAAAATTGCAGGTTAAGCGAGTGTATCTGAAGTAAAGAGGCGTGGACGAATATTTGACAAACGAATGCTTCAAGTTTCCTTGGTGGTGAAAGTCGGAGGACTTGTTCTTGCGTCAGAAGGGCACTGTGTTGGAAACCGATGGGGAATTATGTCGAACAGGTGGTGGGCGAGCGGGCAAAGGCAGGGGAATGCAAGGAGGCGGCAGACGATGCGCAGCAGCGGCCGGCGAGGTCATGGGGACTGCGTTGGGTGCCGCAGGGGTGGGAGAATGAAGGATCAGCACCAGCGGTGGTGCCGGTGGCCAGAGATGGGCGGCGGCGGAGGAGCAAGGCGATCGTCCGACCAAACTTTTATCTTTAATTTTTTTCGCTGCATGGCTTGAGTTTTCTCAATTTAAAGCGAGGCAGGATTTATACCAGTCTGCATCTACGAAAGTATGAAAGTCAGTAAACATACCTGATGCTTCCAGGGGACAGCCCTGGCAGCCTCACACGGGCGTTTCTCTTGAAGAGACCCACCGGGTTGCAGTACCCAACTGCAATTGCACAATCACCAGCGTCGCCCGGTGGGGTGAAGGTCAGTACGGGCGTGCCTCTCAGTTGTGGAACCGTGAGCAGAGCCATGTCGGTGACGGCATCGTACTTGACCACCTTAGCCAGCAGTTCTTGCACCCCTCCTTCCGCCAACGGCTTCCTCACGTACACGCCAACGCCTTTGTCAATGCTCGCTTGCACCGTGTGATAACAAGTGAGGACAAGCGCCGGCGCCGGCGGCGACAACTGGGTTGCCTCTTGGATGACGAAGCCGGTGCCCAGGCGGTTTCGTTCGGTGATCACCAACACAACACCCATCCTGTAGTCCGTCGCCCTTCGGTACACATTCGGGCTCGGATTGGTTTTCATCGGATCTTGGTCCTGCACCTGCTGCATCTGCAAGCAAGGAAAAGTCAGGGTCGCGAGGCCCAGGAAATGAAATAATACAGCCCATATAAGCTAATCCCCAGTACGCAAGCGCAACGCACGAGATAGGAGGCCCACCAATACGGTCCAACACACGAGACGGCCCAATCCGAATGAATGCCTAAACAACTACACTTATCACTTCCTAATTACTGCTAGATGAGAGAGAGGTTAAGCAAGCATTGGACATCACTGCACTTTAACCTAAACTAGGGGTTTTTTTTTGGGAGGGGGGTTGCAGCCAGGGGAGGCTGATACCCTCGGACAAGAATTCCCAAAACTGAGAATTCATATCTACGCACCTCGGTAATAGTCCTAGGAAGACTAATACGTTCGAATCCCTATCTGAGACAGTACAAATCCATACAACATAGAAGTAAAGAGGGAAATAGAGTACAATATTATTACGGATAACATGAGTACGAGTACATCTCATCGGCACATATCGGTACAAGTCCAACGGGACTGAAACATGAAAAGTAAAACATCTACGCAACGGTAACTGAAACTAAGGTGAACTCCAACTCCAACAGGCGACTTGAGCATAGCACGATCCCTAGTCTTCCCATCCGAGAAGCGAGTAGGCCATGTTAACTCCCAAAAGCAGCAAAGCCAAGGAAATGGGGGAAATAAACTATATGCATGGATGAACCTATTTATGGCTGTGGAAGTTTATGCATGCGATAGCAGCAAAGTCAAGGAAGCAAGCACAAATCCTGAGGTCAACACCTCAACAAGGAAGTCGGCACAAAACACCGGCCCTTCACCTGAGGGTCCAGTACCAAACACTCTAGGCAATGTGGGAGCTCCCTTCCCTCACATCTCAACGGCAAAGCCGGTCCTATCACATCTCCAAAAAGAGGGAAGGTAGAAGCACAAGAAAAGTCTAGTCAAGAGTAGCGGTAGAGGACAACACTGTCCATAACCAGTGCACACGGACTATAGCTATAGCTTTAAACACTCTGCATAGGTTGTACATTTGTACCCGCCCGGATGGAGCCAGGACGGTAGCAAGTCGTCCAAACCCCACATAACGGCCGGAGCCCTAATAAGTGGATAGCTCTCGCCCGACTCCTCGAGTCTGGAACTATCTTCGTCTGTAGGACACGCCGTCACCAGAGAAGACCTCGAGGCTATGAAACCTAACCACGCCGGGCTGCAGTCTTGTCAGAGTAGGCCATTGCCTCGAACTCCTTGCACGACCTCCCGTCCGCTTGCCCCCTACCTGCCACGTGAAGCCCACGTGGCCGGCGGCGAGCGCTGGCGCGCCATGGCGCGGCATGGCGAGGCGGCGAGTGTGGACGGCGCGGCGAGCTGCTGGGCGCGAACGGCGCGGTGCAAGGCGGCGGTGACCGTGAACAGCGCGGGCGCGGCGCGGCGCGGCTTGCGGACGCGGCGACCGCGAACCGCTGCGGGGCGTGGCGCGGCGCGAGCGCGCGCGCGAAGGCAAGCAGCTGCGCGGCACGAGCGGGCCAAAACAAGAGTGGCTCGAGGCGAGCTGATGCATGCAGTGTGCGAGCAGGCAGCAAGGCGAAGCGCAAGGTGAGCAGCGGTGCAGCGCAGCGTGCGGCGGCGCGCGGCCAAGGCAGAGCAGGCAGCGAGCAGCGGCACGGCGAGCTGGTCGGTGGTTAAGTCTACGGGCTAAGCTAGGCTACCAACAGAAAGGAAATGGGGCAGGGCCGGCGGCGGACTTACGGCGACGGCTTGACGGAGTCGAACGGCGGCGGCGCGGTGACGAGCTTCGGCTTCGGCGGCGAACTCCGGCGGCAGCTCCTTCTCCCGCGGACAGCTTCTGCGGCGGCTACTTCTCCTCACGGACGGCGCCTTCCTTCTCGCGGACGGCGCCTTCCTCCTCTGGCCTCCGTCTTCCTCCTCCCGGCCTCCTCCTCCTCCTTCCCCCGGCCTCCTTCTTCCTCCTCCCGAACTCCTCCTCCTTCTCACCCTCTGCCCTCCTCTCAAACCTGGTGGCTAGGGAACGGGCGGAGCCCGAATATTGTGCACGGCTTGAGGAGCGCCTCGGCACCCCCGGAGAAGGCGGTGGAGGGGCAAGGTTAGGGGTAGCCGTGGATGCTAGGGTTTCGGCCTCCAGGTGCTTTGCGGCGCATCGGACGGCTCTGGGCGCGGGGGTTGGTAGCCGGCAGGGGTATCTGCGTCTTTGCGCCCGCGGAACCCTCCAGAAGCTGGCCACGCCACCCCCTCCTGGCGGTAGTGCGCCTGCACGCGCGGCGCGCGTGAGCTCTGTCCGTGCGGAGGAAGAAGAAGAACAGCGCTGGGCGGGCGAGCTGCGGTGCGAGCTGGGCCAGAGAAAAGGGAGGAAAGGGGAGGCGGCCTGCGGCTGGAGAAAGAGAAAGCGGGCCGGCTGCTGACTTGGGCCGGAGGAAGCCTGGTAGCGGGCGCGAGCAGGCTGGGCCGGCTGCAGGCTCGGTTGGGCTGGCCAGGTAAGGAGGTAAGCTGGTTTTGTTCTTCTGTTTTTGTTTTTAGATTTAGGTTTGAATTTGTATTTGTATTTTAAGTTTGAATTTGAATTCAAATCCTCACTCAAACATAAACCCCAAATAAAATCCATAAACTCCAAATCAAGCCACACATAATCGAAATGGGAATTTAGGGGAGAGAGAGAACTTGATTTGCAAACTTGCACACATTCATACACAAAGTTTTTGAATTTTGGAAATTTTACATTTATAATAATATTTCAATTTTTTGGAATATTACACCCTCCCTCCTCCTGCTCCTTCCGCCTCGCCTCGGCGCTGGTGGCCGGCGGGCCGACCGGCCGGAGAAGCGGCCGGGTCGGGTGCGAGCGAAAAGAAAAAGAAAAGGAGGAGGCTTTCTTCTCACAGGACCCTGGGGTTCCTTCAACCTCCTGGTGCGCTGCTGTGCGCCATGGGTATCGGAGTTCTGCTCGAGCTCGAGCGGCTGCACAGGCCCCAAACGGCGGACCGGGCGGACTCGACCGCGGTGGGCGAGGCACATTTACGACGATTCGACTATGAAAGGGATAGGGGTTAGGGAGGGGGCGTACCTCTTTCGGCTCCAAGGTCCTCGGTGGGCGGCTGCGACAGCGAGCTCCTATTCCTTGGCGGACGGCTGCGAGCTCCTCTTCGTCGTCGGCGGCCTGCTCCAGAGCGGTGTGATCGATCGGTTAGGACAAAAGGAGAAGGAAAGATATAGGCAGAATGGGAGAGACGCACGGAGAGCTCACCGAGAGGGGAATTTGCCTGGTGTGGTGAGAGGGGAGAGGAGAGGGAGGAGACGAGGAATGGTTGCTTCCTTTTCCTTGCCGAGGGTCAAGAGGAGATATGGTCGTCCGCTCGGTCTTGTGAGCATGTCAGGGAGGGGGCAGCCGTGCCGTGGGTGACGTTTGAGCAGCCAGAGTGCATGCCCTTACTTTTTCCACTTTGGGAAGAAGAAAATTGACATGTTTGGGGCCACATGACAATGGAAGAACGGGTACCTAACAATTACCCTCCAGGGACGGTGTGTTTTCAGAAATGCCCATGCTCGAATCTGATCTTTGATTTTCATCAGGAGGCTTTGGACGGATGATTCTTTAGACTGGAACGATCGTGGGCCGCATCGTCGATGCCTTGGAGTAAACCGATGGCGCAAAGGTGTCTCTTCAAGTTTTCTTGCTTGTCCTTGTTCCGTGCTGTCCTTGTTCATATGTAGTAGCTGTGATGGATCTGTGATGTAGTTCAAGTGGACAAATCTTAGTGCTTTGCAGTCTTTATACTCCTAATAAGATCGGATCTCTTAGAATATTGAATCTCGATGACAGTTGTGTTTGGGGTACCTGGTGGATTTTATTTATTTGAGAAGCAAGAACTGTCACTGCTATATTTTTTTTGAACGGAACGGCAAAAGCTTTGCCATAATTTTTATTAGAAGAGAAAAAAGGAAAAAAGAACAAGTTCGAACAACAGCCAGAAGAACAACTACTTCCCTCCAAACCACTGGCCACGGAGGAAAAAACAACAAACAACAACAAAACAAACAACCAAGCAAAAAACAACTAAAACCCCTGAAACCTGATGTAAAGAAAGCAAGAAGCAACGCTACAACTCCGGTGCTTCTTTTACCAGCTTGACGAGTTATTGGACAGCAGTCTCCGGAGATCGAACCAGTGAGATACTCGACTACCGATTTGATGGTCCTTGTGTAGCGAAGCCGTTGTCACTGCTATATATATTACAGAATTAGAGCATGAAAACCTTTGTTACCTTTGCAAAATAAACCGAACACAGGAACCAGAAGAATGAACTGAACATGTTGTTTGTTAACTGTATTTTTTTTTCCTCCTCTGCTAGTGCATCAGCCCTTCAGCCATGACTTGTTAAATTCCCTCTTTGTTTTTCAGGCGATTTTACGTTTTAGATGACACTTATCATTTTAGTCACATATTACCCACATTTGCTATATGCTTTTTCTTCTTGGAGACAAGGCAAAGGCTTTTCAGTTATCTTAAGCCTCAAGCTTTCTGTTGAGCTGAAACTTGACTTACTCTGAATGGCAACAGTTTGGAATTTAGACATTCCTTGATCTGATACAGTTATCTTGTTATTGTTTATAATCTTCTTATCCAGTGAGGCACTACATGGGTACTTAAAGTTTTCTGAGTACTATAAGTTTATACAGGGAAGGTTTTATCTGTGCACTACCTCAATCTAATGGTACTGTTTGGTGTCAGCGTAGTTGGTGCAGATGAAGGCGCCACTTAAATATGATCTAGGACCAGCATCCTTAGTATGCTGGCATCCACTCATTAGCTAACTTGTGCTGTTCAACAATTTGGCTACCACTTGAGATTAGCATCAACAAATGAAAATTGAGGCATGCACATTGACTCGATGATGCGTGCTGATTTGAAAGCAGGAACTCACTCCATGGTGTTCGGCTTTACTTCGTTTTCAATCCATGGTCTGTGGTCCTTCAAATTTGATACAATTCTGTATAAGAAGCATCGTTTA
The DNA here is from genome assembly GCF_000263155.2 of Setaria italica. Classification (NCBI taxonomy): domain Eukaryota; kingdom Viridiplantae; phylum Streptophyta; class Magnoliopsida; order Poales; family Poaceae; genus Setaria; species Setaria italica. Next base: position 40,646,651 of record NC_028450.1, on the reverse strand, counting down.
GGCTTTTCGGATAACATTATTTAAAAACCTACTTTACTGAATATTTTCATCTTGCCAGTCTTTTGTGCCATCTGTCAGGATTCCATGAACATGCTCTTCTTTCACAATGAACTTCATGTACCATTTTAAATTTGTATGGAGTCTCTTTTATTTATAACACGAATGCTAGTTATTTAGTTCTCAAAACTGAACATTTCTGCCATGATTGTTTGTTCTTGGAGAGTAACTAACATTTAGGCGTCAAATTGTATGACATGAAATGCGAATGGTATCCATGTGTTAATGCTATCCAAGTGGATCCTTGTTCTATGGTTACGGAAATAGTGTGAGTGAAGTAGCATCATTGATTAATGAATTATTGATTGCTCTGAACACAGTATGCATTTCAGTTTCCTCTATTTCTCTCCATATGCTTTGAGTTAAACAGAAAGGAACATCTTTAACTTTAGTGCAACCCCACAAGAAATTAAATATACGATTCCCTTAAACTGCTAGAGTGAACTTTCTTACTGAAGTGCAAAACATGACAGACTATGATGGTTGTTTATGGAGTACTTCTCCTGAGAGGTGTGTATGACAACTTTCTTGACGCGTTCGTCAAAATTGTCCGTGATGAAGAACCTACTGTGACATTGGCCTTGCTCCGAAACATGCAGCCTCTGTGATCAGCTACCAGAGAACGCAGCACACATTACCTTGCACTGTCCCTTTGCAAAACAAGTCTGGTACCTGGTTGGAGTGACGATGGGAATGGAATCATATTTCCCGATCAGTACAAACGATCAGGAACAATTTCAGGCATGGTGGAATGCGGTCTTACAAAGGCTGAAAAACAAAAAACAGCGGAGATCGGCAGCGGCTGTCATCATGTATACAGTCTGGAACATTTGAAAGGAACGCAACCGAAGGATTTTTCAACACTGTTCAATGAGGCCGGATCAGGTGCTTCAACTCATTCAGAAGGACATTTTCACTAGGAGTGCGTGTGCAACGCCTTTGATACTGAAGGAGCTCCCAGATGCTTGAGTATCTATCATTTTAAGTTGTTTGCTAAGAGTTCTTGTGCTGTTTTTCTATTGCAATGTAATCGTTTATTGTAATCCCTGTCTGTTCTTCCTGCCAATGTTTTCGAAAAAAAGAACCTACTGAGCTCTACAGAGGCTTAACTCCGAGTCTCATTGGGATAGTGCCATATGCTGCACCTACTGCTTTGCCTATGATAAGTCTTAAGAAAGTGTACAAGAAGATGTTCAAGACGAATGAAATCGGCAACATTTCAACCCTGCTCCTTGGCTCCACAGCAGAAGCTATCTCGAGCACTGCTACATTCCCTCTTGAGGTCGCTAGCACACATGCAAGCTGGAGCCGTCGGTGGTAGGAAGGTTTACAAGGACATGCTTCATGCTCTCCTGAGCATTCTTGAGGACGAAGGGGGCTGGGGGCCTTCACCGAGGTTTGGGCCGAGTTCCACGAAGTTGGTGCCTGCTGCTGGGATTTAGTTTCTGTGCTACGAGGCTTGCAAGAAGATACTGATTGAAGAAGAGGATCAGTGAAGTGCATGCAGATACGAAACTTCATTAGAGCTCGGGTTTTCGTCTTTGATTATTTGTTTTGAATCAACTGGTGCTGGAAGCCTGGAACTGGATGAAAGTCACGACTGAGGTTGCTGCTGCAAGCAGCAGGAATTCTTGACTCGTTTTTGTATTCAGTTTGATCACATAAGTTTACCTCTGCATTCCAAGATTTTCATATACTCGATGAGTAGAAAGTATGCCTTTCTACAGCAAATTGAAATGCCATTGGCAATTGTAAAATTCACCAGCGGATGGAGTTGCACTTGGCTGCTATGTTCTAGGTCTTTTAATCATGCATTTAACTCAGCATGGTATCAAACAATTCTGATTTATATGCATCATCTCACAACAGCGCAGTGGTGTAACACCACGAAATTAGCAATAAGCATTGCAGGCCATGTTCTTTCGATCAATTCTGGAAGTGTGCGAATCATTTTCTCAAAAGGCTTGTCAGCTGTATGTTGGGCTCTATGGAGAGCGAGGAACAACGCGTGTTTGTTTTGAAAAAAAAAAAGCAAAAGAAAATCAAGTCTCCTACTGAGATTGTGTGTTTGACTTTGCTCTTTTCTCTCCTACTGGGCAGGTCTGCAAAAGCCGCAACAGCAAGATGCGCTGAGGAACGGCGTCAAGGCCCAAGTGGCGCTTCACTACCACAAGCAATTTGAAGAGAACAATTAAGCGCAGACAAGACCTGAATGTTCTGCTGGTGAATGGGGATGGTGGCCTGTTCGTAACTCTTTTGCCATCAGGAAGCCCCCTGTGCTGACTCCTGGTGTCGGCTTGGTTCTGGTGTCCCAAATGTGCGCTGGTATATCAGTAGTGTTAGTGCCATGGTGTGTTGGAAACTTTGTAATTTCGTAGCTTATCAGAGTAACGAAATTCGGGGCACACTATGATGGAATTTGACACTTCTCAGCTAACAAATGGAACAAATCAAATATAGTGTTTCAAAAACGCCACACAAGTGGATACCAAAATACATTCCCCATCTTGAAGCATCAGCATCACCCATTTTAAACAGAGCTAGCAAATGGCACAGAAGGCGAAAAAATTAAGGACAAAAGTACAGAGATTCTAGAACTTAGGACTGCTCTTCGCCATCTCCAGCGGTTGCCTCTCCAGCACTGGCTGGCGGCCATCAGCTCATCAAAGTTGTCGCTCTTTCCCAGCACTATCTCAATTTGCAGACAGAGATCGAGGTCAATATTTTTCAACACAATGAAGGATGCAACAGGTTGGTTCATATACTCAGAAATTGTAAAAGGTATTTGGTCACTGATTTCAACAGTGAATGTTCTAATCTCTGCACAGGTTAAGGGGGTAATGAATAACAGAGTTCAGAGCATAGGCATGATGAGGGTTAAGGGGGTAATAAATAAGAGAGTTCAGAGCAACAGTGACATGAAGACACTGAGGTATTGGCATATCTTAATGCAACTCCCATATCAGAATCGCTGCATATTTTTGGAAGAACACTTACTCTTTTCGACGGCATGGCCATTGTTCTTCAGAATCTCTGCAGTGGTGACAACTGTTGATATGGGTGCAAGCAAATTAAACAACTTTTTTAGCTGTTAACAATATTTGAAACATGCAAAATATACAATACTGATTCAGCTAGCAGAGGCTGGCGAACAGGTCGAGGTAAAACGTGCGGAACGCCTCCATCTCCGCACGCGGCAGTGCCAGCCCGACCTCGACGCCGCCGTCCCCGTCGCGGCCGCTCTCCGCCAGCACCCGCGCGCCCGTCCGTTCCACGACGCGATCTCCACCTTCCTCGGCCGGCCCCATGCCCCGCGGAAATCCGTCGCCGCGTACAGCCGCAGCTTCCGCGACCCGGCCATGGTCATCGCACGCGCGGACGCGTACTCCCGCACGGAGCGCACCCACCTGCGCGCCTCCCGGAATGCCCGCCCTTCCTCCGCGAACCCCTCGATCACACACTCACACGCCATATGGCTGCCGAGGCGGCAGCCGCGGTGAGGCCACGCGCTCCGGCCTCCACGCGGCAGGCAGTTGCCGAAGTAGTTCGCCGGGATCGGCGGGCTCGCGCGCGGGGCGCAACCGCTCCTCCGTTCGCGTCGCGGCTGCCGGCCGGCGCGCGCACGATGCCCACGCACGCGGCGCCGCACGCCAGCGCGAAGGGTGAGCACCGCGCCGAGGTCTCAGACTCGACGTTCCTCCGGAGCGCACGGAGCTGCTTGTCCGTGAACCGGAACGTCACGACCACGACGCCAGGGCGCCGGCTGAGGTCCCAGTCGTCGAGGCGCTTGTCGCCGGCCGCACCGAGAGCTCGGTGGTCGCACAGGAACGCCTCCCGGAGCCCGCCGTCGTCCGGCACGACGCCGCGGTCGAACAGCGGGGGCACGTCCATCACCGCCGCCACCGCCTTCTTGCAGTGGGGGCCGAGGCGGTGGGTCGCAGCCCACGTCCTGAGGAAGTGCGCGTTATGTGAGCGAACATAGAAATTGTTTCCGACTTCCGAGTCGTCGTCGTCGTCCCAGCCGTCAGTTGCTCGACGCCGTCCGGCCGCCGAGGAGGCTACGATACATGATAGTTGTTCTGTCAACCACAAGATTGCGCTCCAAAGTATCATCATGGAATTGGAACCAACTTGATCTCATAACAAGGCAAATTTTTCGTTATTGAATCCAGACAAGTTGACAAGGATTACTGCATTCACAAGGGCTAAGAAAAGACGAAAGCTAGTGTTGTGGCATCAGAGTAAGCTAAAATTTAGGCACGTGAACTGGTTACAAAGAAGACAACCAAAGTGGATGCTCTGCTCATCATCCTGTTACATATCATCGAGTATGGACACTATGTCCTGCAGACAAAAGTGGAGCTTGCAGAGTAACGTATTTTTCTGAACTCTACAGTGTTTTCGCTAATCGATTGGCACTTCCACCTCCATCTTGAGCCCAGGATGGTCGATAATCTGAAACAACAGTACAAGATGTTTTCAGACAAGTTCAGTACTGCATGCAGAAGACTGGTTGTCCAGAAATGCTCATTCTGATAGGTGCTGCCTACGAGTATATAATACAGTCACAAAGTTTCCAGAGCGCATTATAGTAAGCATATTGGAGAATAATAGAAATAGAAGCTATGATAAGGAGACAGAAAAGGATTCCTGTACCTGGATAAAATCTTCGACTGAAAATGAGCAATCTTTTGTGTACCCCGCTTCTTCCAATACCTTAGTTACTACTTGCTGCAAGGCATCAATATGATTTGTGTCACGTTGATATTCTATTTCCATATAATAAAATAGACAAGAGCCTTTTGTCAGTCCATGGAAATGTAACAAAATTATTACTTGGATGCCTTAGGTACCAAATTTTGGTACCTCACGAGTTATATAACTAGTGGTACCTCTTTTTTCTTTTCGTGAGAAGGAAAACAGAGCTAGTGTGCTTGTGCTCAACATTTTCAGTGGGATATTACGAGCATTTCACCAGCTTCAGGAACCTTTAGTCAGTTCTAAACAACATAGGCTCCTTTGAATAAAACAGAGAAGGTATAGCATATTCAAGCACAATTTATTTTAAACCATGCTATGTTAACTTGTTAAAATAAAGAAGCCATTGAAAAGATGTATTGCTTCTGAACAGAAATTGGATAAGAATGGGGAAAAATCAAAATGGCTCCTTTGTTTACTACAAATGGTCAGAGAGAACACCTGTTGCAGGCTAAGAATCCATAGAAAGACTAACTTTGATCACAATGGCTTCCAAAACTAACTTTTTTAATCATGCCAAAAGCTGTGCAAATAATCTTTATACAGTGCGCACAACTAGACTGCAAATCATGCTACTTCCCACTTTGCAGCTCTAACGAAACCTACAGTTTATTGTCAGTGTCTCCTTCAGTTTGAATCATATTATGTCCACTTGACATGTCACTAATTAAGGCTAACAGTTAGTTGAAGATGAATGCAGTAAATGGTAATACTACAAATCTACAATATCGTCTTCACAAAATAAAGGAAACAAACACATAACATTGATAATGAGATCCAGAACTTTATGAAATGACATGCGAGCACCTCTCTTTGTTCCTCAGACATGAATGACCCTGTTTGGTCCCGTAAAACTTCTAGCAGGTCCTTGAAGGTTACTTTTCCCTTACCATCAATGTCATAAACCTTAAATATCACTGCTTCATCAAACATAAAACGGAAAAGGAAAATTTGTGTGAGTGGTCACAAGGTCTAAGGACTTCCTCATTCAACATCCTGTTGCTTCTAAGATCAAATATTCAAACAGGAAGGAAATAATTAAATACAAACATGATAGTAGGGATTACATTCGATCTCCTGCCGAAGACTGGCCTTTGTACTGAAAGTAGAAAGAAAGGCAACAAAATCCTTAAAGTTCAACCCATCAACCATACGAAGCAACCTCTGAAAAAAAAAGAATGAAGAGAAACTCAAAAGTGGCAATCAAGAGCAACATATTGGTTGAATCATTTGAATCAGTAAGTGTTTGTCCTGGTAGAATTTTGTCAGGGAACTTCTTGATATCCACAAATTAGTACAGTGACGAAGGAAACTTGAGTAGGTATATGTTTACTCTCGAGCTATTTAACTTCTTGTTGGAAGTGATTTCTTTACATGGCGTGGTACTAAGTGTCCAAGTCAGAGTAAAACATGTCCAAAGTATGAGGAACCTGACTGAACATGTCCAGAGAAGATTCGAGTAAATTATGCTAGACTTCGTTTCAAAAAGAATTATACCAGACTTAGCTAGTTAATGATAGCAATAGTTGGTAACAATTGGTAAGTTGTCTTCTTTTTCTTACCTTTATATTTTGGTTTTAGATTCGCAGGACTAGAAGCTTATCTTCAGTGTTAGGTATAGTAAATTAGCAGCTCTCTAAAGGTAAGAAAAAATTTTGTTTTTCAAAAAAAAAATTAGCAGCTCTCTAAGGGCAGATATGTAAACAAAAACAAAAGGGGGCAAAGTACGGGCCTGTTTTCTTCCGCTTGCTAAACTTTAGCACCTGTCACATCGAATGTTTAGATACTAATTAGGAGTATTAAATGTAGACTATTTACAAAACCCATTACATAAGACGAATCTAAACGGCGAGACGAATCTATTAAGCTTAATTAGTCCATGATTTGACAATGTGTTGCTACAGTAAATATTTGCTAATGATGGATTAATTAGGCTTAATTAGGCTTAATAGATTCGTCTCGCCGTTTAGATTCCACTTATGTAATTGGTTTTGTAAATAGTCTACGTTTACTACTCCTAATTAGTATCTAAACATTCGATGTGACACGTGCTAAAAATAAGACACGGGAAGAAAACGCCCCCTACAGCACTGTGGCACAGCACCAATACAAGAACAGTACTGCAAGATCTGCACAGTACAGCACAACTAACCAATTGCCAAGAGAAAGAATGGGACAAAATCACAACATTCCTTTCTTGAGATGCAAACAAAGCCACAGGAAACTTATTCGGGACGGAAGTGGATCGGACCTTGGAGAGCGGGTTGAGGGAGAACTCGGGGATGGAGAGGAACTCGTCCTCGGAGATGAAGCCCTTGGCGCTGCGGTCGAGCTGGCAGAAGCGCTCGTACAGGGACACGATCTCCTGCTGCGAGACTGTTCAAGCAAGAAACCATCAGCGTCGTTTAAAGAAAAAAAACATTATCAATCACCGAACCAAACAATACAACAGTAGAAGAAAGGGCGCCAATCCGGAGAGGCAGAAGGCATCTATGGCTGCTCACACAGGTAGTTGCAGTGCTCCTGCACCTCCTCGATGTCGTACTGGGTCAGCATCGACGACGCGTTACCCATGGCTCCCCCTTCCCACTTTGCCCTCTACTCCTCGCTCCCCTATAGTTCCCGCCGCCGCCGCTCTTGTCGTTGGAACCGAAGAGCGCGGCGGATTGGTCAGTTGTTTAACCTGATCCGAATTGCTCTGAAATCGGCGGTGGCGTCGTTGGTGACGAGAACTAGCAGCGCCCTCGTGCGGCTGGACGGTAGCAGGAGAGAAGAGGAGAGGAGAGCCGCGAGAGACCGAGACGACGCCAAGTATTCTGGTCCCGTCCCGTCCCGGCTCCAGGTGGTGCCCAAATTCCGATTGCCGGAGAGCCAGCCGATGCGACCGAGCATTCATGAGCTTACGTGTCATGGACCTCGCGGCTTTATTATATTGGACTACGCGGGCCCGCTGCCTGCCCCTTGGGTCTCGGCGGGGTCGTATTTTCTTTGGTGGTGTCAGATCTGCTGGCTGGACTGGGCCAGAATGGTAACTTGTATCAGGCCCAACCCACTATATACTCGCCCTTGTTCTTTGTCTTCAGATCATTACATTAACCATCACTGATCGGTGATCATCATACTATATTGATCAAGCAAAATATGCACACACAATGCTACTGCCAAAGAAGGAAAATATGCACGGCCAACATTGTCCTACTGCCAAAGAAGGAAGGAGCAGAGTCTGTCACCAATCAGCCTCATTCACTTTTTCATCAAAATCTTCACCAAAACTTTAGCTGTAAGAGTGGCACCGCACATAAGATAGATAATCTCCCCAACGCAGAGCGTTTTCATTAAAAAACAAAGCATACATGATAACTTCCTATCCGTCCGCAACATGGCTAGACGCTTTCATCGAAACAAGATCCCGGCGCTCTTCCTCAAACTTGACATCGCGAAAGCTTTTGACTTTGTGAGATGGAACTATCTGCTAACATTGTTGGAGAAAATGGGGTTCCCGACCAGGTGGAGGGACTGGATCGGTGCCCTTTTATTCATCTCATCATCGCGAGTATTTCTAAACGGCATCCCAATAGGCCCATCCCTCACGGCAGAGGACTCCGCCAAGGAGACCCACTCTCCCCGCTCCTATTCGTCATCGCCATCGAACCACTTAGAGCATTACTGCACCTAGCGACGGAAAAAGGCCTAATCAGCAAATTGAGAGGAAGGAGCCTAAACATCAGGGTCTCCATGTATGCAGATGACACGACAATTTTCATGAACCCGACAAGCGAAGACATTAACGCCCTAAAGGACCTGCTTCAAAACATCGGTGAAGCTTCAGGCCTGAGGACAAACTTCGAAAAATTGAGCGTAGTCACCATCCGGTGCGCGGGCATTGACCTGGATCAGGTCCTTGACGGACTGCCCTTAATTAGAACAAGCTTCCCGACCAAGTACCTCGGCCTTCCTCTGACCACAGGAAGACTGAACAGGGCTCACTTCCAACCCATTATAGACAAAGCTGTTGGCAAGCTAACAACCTGGAATGCAAAGAACATTTCACCAGCCGGCAGACTGACGCTAGTCAAAGCGGTGCTAACATGCTAACATCACAGCCAGTATACCTTCTAAGCACAATCAATGCACCAAAAGTGGTCCTCGAAGAGATTGATGCTATACAGAAAAGATTCTTCTAGGCAGGCGCGGGAGCGATCACGGGTGGAAAATACAAAGTTAACTGGATCCGATCAGCCAGGCCAACACGGCTAGGTGGCCTAGGCATTCTTAACCTAAAACGGTTTGCAAGGAGCCTCAGGCTTCGGTGGCTTTGGCAGGAATAGAAAGAGCAGGATAAACCGTGGAGTGGATCGGAAATCCCATGCACAAAAATAGACAGGAAGCTCTTTGCGGCGGCCACTCAAATCATAGTCGGCAGCAGCAGGCGAACATCCATCTGGCACAACAGCTAGTTCAAAGGGCAAAGGCTGATTGACTTTGCACCAAATATATTCAACATCTCCAGGAAGAAGCAAAGAATGCTACAGGATGCGCTGAATAATAACAATTGGACAAGAGATCTAAATTTTCACCATACCGAGTTCTCACTACAGCATCTACATGAACTTATCTACACTTGGCAAGCAACCCGAACCATCAACATCAACACAGAGGCGCACGACGACATCGTATGGAAACTAACGGCCCATGGAAACTACTCGGCAAAGTCAGCTTACATTGCCTAATTCCTCGGCTCCGCGACAACAAATTTTGACACACTTATATGGAGAAATTGGGCTCCTGCAAGTTGCAAGCTGTTTTCCTAGTTGGCCTTTCAGAATAGGCTATGGACGGCAGACAGGCTACAAACAAGAGCAAACAAGAGGATGGCCAAACCAAGCAACGTGCCCACTTTGCAGAAATCAACCGGAAATAGCTATACATCTCTTTGCTGACTGCAGATTCACGAGGAAGGTTTGGGCTTCTATAGCAGAGTGGTTGGCAATTTTGGCATTGCACCCGAGGGAATGGCCGCAACACGACGGTGATATCCATACATGGTGGACGAGTAGAGCAACCTCAATTACCAACTCAAGAAAGAGCCTACACTCGCTGATCATGCTAACATCTTGGGTAATCTGGAAAGAGAGGAACGCGAGAATTTTGACCACAAAGAGGACACGAGTAACACAGTCTTCTTCCGAGTTAGAGACGAATTAGATAGTTGGACGCGGTGGCTAAACTAGCCAGACCTAACCGGTCCTGTGCTTGGATCACGTTTTCTTTTTTCCTTTCCTGTTTCTTTTAAGTCTTGTACAATCCTCCTTTCTGAAATGCTCTTCTTTTTAATATAATCGGCAGCTCTATGACACTTCGTCTAAAAAACAATGCCACAGATGGACACCATCTGGTCACTCTGTACAGTACTGTACGACAATGCAGGTGTTCACACAGCAAGCTTAAGCTACAATCTACAAGGAGAACATGAACTAGCGCCGTCCTCTGCAGGGGCTTGGTTTTATTGGCACGCGCCGGATCGGAGTAACCATTTTCAAATCATCCGCGGGAGCTGAGCTCTTCTGCTTCCTGGTCTAGAACACTAGAACCAGCTAGAAGAGCTTGAAGAGGATGCCGCCGTGGGTGGCGAAGAATGGCGCAAAGACGAGGGACTCGACGGCCATGAGCTTGATGAGGATGTTGAGCGACGGGCCGGAGGTGTCCTTGAGCGGGTCCCCGATGGTGTCGCCGATCACGGCAGCCTTGTGGCAGTCGGAGCCCTTGGGCCCCAGCGCCCTCGCGTGCTCGCTCGCCCCGGCCTCGATGTACTTCTTGGCGTTGTCCCAGGCGCCGCCGGTGTTGGACGCGGAGATGGCGACCTGCACGCCGGAGACCAGGGCGCCGGCGAGGACCCCCGACAGCGTCTCCACGCCGAAGAAGGTGCCGACGACGAGGGGCGTGAGCATCACCAGCGCCCCCGGCGGGATCATCTGCTTGATGGAGGCGTCGGTGGAGATCTTGACGCAGTTGGCGTAGTCGGGCTTGCCCGTGCCCTCCATCAGGCCCGGGATGGTGTTGAACTGCCGCCGGACCTCCTCCACCATCTCCAGCGCGGCCCGGCCCACGCTCTTCATCGTCATCGCCGAGAACCAGTACGGGAGCATGGCGCCCACCACCAAGCCGATGATCACCTTCGGGGACAGCACGTCAACCACCTTCACCCCGGCCCTGCTTACGAACGCCCCGAACAGGGCCAGCGACACCAGGGCGGCTGATCCAATGGCAAAACCCTGCAGAGGAAAACATAATTTTTTTTGCAACTATTTGAAGTGTTTTTCTTTTATCATTGTTCTTGCAAGAAATATAGGTTTGTGTTACCTTTCCAATGGCCGCAGTTGTGTTTCCAGCGGCATCGAGTGCGTCGGTCCTCTCACGAATCCTGTGGCTCATCCCTGCCATCTCAGCAATGCCACCGGCGTTGTCACTGATAGGACCGTAAGCGTCGATGGAAAGGCCAGTCGCAATTGTGCTCAGCATGCCAAGAGCAGCAACGGCAATGCCATACATCGCAGCAATGGTGAAACTGATGTAGATGCCAACAGCAATAGCGAAGATGGGGATTATGACGGACTTGTATCCCAGAGCAAGGCCGAAGATGACATTGGTGGCGGCGCCAGTTCTGCAGGCATCGGCGACATCTTGAACAGGGCTGCAGCGTAGCAGATAAGCAGATTGCAGTTAGCACCATGGATTAAAGCCCTACCAACTAGCAGATGATTTTTTTTTTACAATTGAACTGCAAAATTTCTTGCCCGTATGCATTGCTAGTATAGTATTCTGTCACGTATCCAATGATCAAACCAGCCCAGAGACCAATTGCAACACACAGAAACAATCCCCTGCAAAAGTGGTGTGATCGCGATTAACAGAAGATAATGCATTTCATGAAATTAGTAACAAACAATCAGCACTAGCGATTAACTTACCAGTTGGTAACTTGTTTTTGTTCGCCAAAATTGAAGATTGTGAATTTAGCTGGGAGTGCCAACCAACTGATCAGCGCGATACCGACAGTCATCAGAGCCGTCGAGATGATGAGCTGCTTCTTCAGTGCAGGCTCAATTTCTTTCACAGCCTTTATCTCAAAGATGTCGGTTGCAAAGAGTGTGGTGATCAAGCAGACAATGATGCCAACGGAGCTGACTAGCAGCGGGTAGCACATCCCAGTGAAATCATGGTTGACCCCAAATGAAGAAATGGAAGCCACAACGAGGGCAGCGCAGGAAGATTCAGCATATGATCCAAAGAGATCCGACCCCATTCCAGCGATGTCACCAACGTTATCTCCGACGTTGTCAGCAATCACCTGAGAGAGAGAACTTGCAGTTTCAGTAAAGTATTCCTCTTTTTAAATACCAAGTTCTGTAAAGTGGTAGCAGTAAACCACTGAATTGATATCTTTAATTTGTTGCTGCTGAACTGGTATAAATATAGTCATAGATTAAACTGTTCATTTTGGAATACTTACAGCGGGGTTTCTGGGATCATCTTCAGGAATGTTCCTCTCAACTTTGCCAACAAGATCAGCGCCCACGTCGGCGGCCTTGGTGTAGATCCCGCCTCCGACCCTTCCAAACAGCGCCATTGAAGATCCACCAAGGCCATACCCAGTGATAGACTCGAACAGGCCCTCCCAATCGTCGCCGTAGTACATCTTGAACAGGTTGATGGCGATGTAAAGCACGAGGAGTCCATTCGACGCGAGCAAGAAGCCCATCACCGCGCCCGAGCGGAACGCGGTGATGAAGGCCTTGCCGACGCCTTTCCTGGCTTCCAGCGTGGTCCGGGCGTTGGCGTAGGTGGCGATCTTCATGCCGAGGAAACCCGATACGACGGAGGTGATGGCCCCGAGCAGGAAGGAGACGGTGCTGAAGAGGGCGTTGAAGAGGGCGGGCTTGCACTCCCTGCCCTTGCTGTAGGTGCAGGGGTGGGTCCTGGTGCTGAACCCCTCGACGGAGCCGAGGAAGACGAAGATGACGACGGCGAAGATGGACATGAAGATGCCGACGTACCGGTACTCGGTGAAGAGGAACGATGTCGCCCCTTGGGCGATGGCGTTCTGGATCTCGGCGCACCGGACGACGACGTTGTGGTCATTGAGGCCCTCCTCCTCCTCGATCAGCGAGTCGCCGAGCACGTCCTTGTCCCTGGCGCCGCCGCGCGCGGACGGCGAGAGCTTGACGCGCGAGACGAGCACCCACTGCGCGACGGCGAAGGCGATGCCGACGACCGCGGCGAGCGGGACGAGCACCTCGGTGGCGGCGTCCGACAGGATCGCCATGGTCGGACCGAACGAAATGCGGCGCTCGAAACCGTTGGAAGGAAGTTGGCGGTGCGAAGCTAGCTTGTGCGGATGCGTGTCAGCGTGTATCTCAAGTGTTCTGTGTGCGGTGCAGTGTGCAGTGTGCTCTTTCTTTGGCACTCTTCGGAGGTGCGGAGCTTATATATATAGGTGCGACGCAGCTGTCGGGCGTGCAGGTGACACCTGGATGATGGAGCAAATTGTGAAGCTTGGCCAATGAAAAATGAATTAGATTTTGGTTTGCCTTCGCTGCTAAGTGGGCCCGTTCGACATGGCTCCTTTTGTGAGCATCATGTCGCATGCATAATCAAGCTGTGTTGAATGCTGTCAACAATCTAAGATTGTCCAGTCCAGTCGTGCAAAAGAAAAGGAGAAAAAAAACATGAGGGAATGACAAGTGGGATCGGTGAAATTTGAGGAAAGACAAGCTAGCGGGCAGCGGGCTGATGTCGTGTGCTCGCGGTTTCTGGATAGCGGCCGTCGCCTCGCCTGTAGTTTTCCTCGTATCGTACGCTCTTTGTCGTCCTAGCTGCCTGTGGTCAGCAGCAGGCGGGTAGCGCGCGCCGCCGGCGGTGTCGGGCTGATTCCTCGGCGACGCCACGCCACCGGGTTTCCATTTCCACAGATGGCGACCGGCGACGGCAGGAGCGGTAGCCGTTTTGGCCTCTGCTGCGGGCCGTGTCCCGTGTCGCCGGCAGAGATCACACGGCCGCCGGTGGTTTCCGTTCCCGCGGCCAAAGCAGTTTCGTCGCACCAGCCAGCCAATCGGTAGATATACAGTAGACGACAGCGAGCCGAGTGTGCACTGGGGAGTGGGGCCTTGAAGACTTGGCAGGGTTTAGTGCAGTGCAGCTAAGTATACAGGCAGCTACATGGATTTAGCACCAAAGCTTCGGTTCCTCCTATGTTCGCCGTGGTAATCACAAGATTCAGAACTGACCAACACCAAAACCCAAACTTGCTCCACTCTCAAATCTGAACTGCATCGACGACTCAACGCGAAGCCAATGCCACCGCGCCAGTAGAATGGTATTCTTTTTCTTCTTTTAAATGCAGTAGAGGGATACAAGCTCTAACGAACAAGAAACAGAAAAAAAAAACTAAGGGGCCCTGATGCGGTCTCGCATTAGCTCAACAACATCAAGATCGCTTCTAAGATCCCAACTATTTAGAAATGTTTGCAAGAGAAATATACACAGCGGTCCAGGTTTCGTGAGAAACTGTTGGCACCGAGGCGACGCCATGTCAGCATCCTGGACCCACGAAGGGGTGACACGCTATTGTGTAATGGTTGATGACTCGATCGTGCGAAAAAAGCACCACATTTTTAAGTATCTGGTTGCTAATACAGGGGCCGAATTCCGGACACACTTGCGGTGCAGCAGATTACAGAATTGTGCTCTGCCTCTGCCTACATTTTTTTTGTACTCACACAATATAAAGGACCTTTGGACACAAAAGTCGATCAAGTTATATGTATATGCGGGGTATCGAAATACCATCCTATGTACACTTACAGTAGACACGTTTTTTTAAGCCAATTTCGTTAAAAAAAAGTAGGAATAATGCATGTAGCTAATCCTGACAGGCTATGTTACAGGGTAATAAAAGAAAAGAAAAAAGAAAAAGAAAACTTGGACCGACCACGGTGACTACATGCCAACTGCAATTGAAACATCTACTATTCAGGGAGCTCCAGCTCCACTCGACCGCTCCTGATCCTGAGCGACGATTCGTGGAAGGCATTAAGGTGCTGATGGCAAACTGCATCCAGATTGCACACCGGCGTCTAGATGGACGATTCAGGGAGCAAGTATTTTTTTTTTCCTCCTCTCTCTAGGAGCAGAGTGTAAATCAGACGAATGGATTCACATGTGGATCCACGGAGCTAGCGTTGTTTGGTATAGCGTTGTAGGCAAAGGGCGGAGTGGCCGTGCTGTGCTCTACAGTTTGGAGGGCCTCTAAGGTCTTATTTCCCGTGTTACTTTAGCTTCGGTATTGTAGCACGCGATGATGGAGCCCGCAAAGCCAAAAAAAATTCTAGATTCACAAGCTCGTCTCCTTCCTCAATTTATTTTCACCTTAGCTTGGTAAATGGCTTCGTGTCAGCTGGAGCCCAAGTCACTGAGCCCTATTTTTTTCATTGTTAACATGATAAAGAAGATAGTAGTATTGATAATACATACTTAATCCTTAAAAAAACAATATCGTGCGAAACAAAAGAAAAATATAAAAGGTTTTGTATTGGTGCGAGAGGGCAATAGTTTTCCCTTCTTCTTATTAGCTGTAGTCTTGACCCGTCCTATACATGTTCCAGAACATTCACTCTTCTTATATGAATTAGCAGTGCTCCTGCTCCTTTTCAAAAAAACATGTTCCGGAAGAATTTTTCCTGTAGATCTTCCAATGTTTCTAAACCGTCGGATCAGAATACTTCTCTCTGCCGTACCCAACAGCACACAACGCATGCACTGGGAGTGCAGGATTCGTCCTGGTGAGTGGAATTCGTTTTTGGATTTCAAACTTCAAATGTATTTTTCTCCCAAACCGCAGATTGTTTTTCGAATCCATTTGAACAACTATATTGTTGAGAATTAATGCAACACAATGAGATCCCATATGACCATGTTTTGCTATATTTTTAAAATTTAACATTTTTAGATACACTATTTCAACATTTTTTACGTAAAAAAAGTTGGTGAATGTCAAAAAAATGTTGAGCCAAAAAAAGTTGGTAAATGCAAAAGGAAATGTTGATCAAGGTTTCTAAGAAAAAAGTTGATCAAGGTTTTTAAAAAATGTTGAATCTATTATTTAAAAATGTTGATGCATGTTTCGAAAAATGTTGAATCTATTATTTGAAAATGTTGATACAAGTCTTGAAAAATGTTGAATGTATACTTTTTCAATATGTTGAATCTATTATTTAAAAATGTTGAGACCTGTTTTTAAAAATGTTGAATCTATTATTTAAAAATGTTGAGGTAGCTTTTGAAAAATGTTGAATGTATACTTTTTTTGAAAATGTTGAATCTATTATTTGAAAATGATGATACAGGTTTTGAGAAATGTTGAATCTATATTTTTTTTCAAAATTTTGAATCTATTATTTGAAACTGTTATATGGGTTTTGAAAAATGTTGAATATATACTTTTTCAAAATGTTGGATCTAGTCTTTTAAAATGTTGATCTATGTTGTAGAAAATATTGATTCTAGTCTTTTAAAACTTTTGAATATAGTTTTTGAAATATTGAATAAAAGCACAACCATGACACAAGGTCGTTCATCTAGCATCTGTGCAACACTAGTCTATACAACCATATTACACGCGAAGGAAAAAGGTGCAGGAAACACGCACGCATCATGCATGATGGTCTTGCTAGTTTGGGCCGATAGGATATTGGGCCTTTCTAGTTTCTGGACTGTGCGATGCAGATATTTTCTATCTTCCATAAGATAAATAGGACTCCCCGTGGTGGGTGTGTTTGTTCTGTCGAATTCTTCTTATCGCATCACTTAAAAAACAAACGACACACAAATGTCGGTGTATCCACATAAAAAAGACAAAGAAGTGAGGTAGTTGAGTAACGATTCACAAAGCTAATGCTCTATGTATCTTTGGCTCAAAATATCACTAGTTTTTCTTTATTTATATAATGGACAATACATAAACACCACTACACGCCTCATGAGGTGACGATTCGTACGCTGCAATGCAAAACCACACAAAATTGCCTCTTTTCTATAGTTCCACAGCTTCCTTTAGACTCTTAGGCCCAAGAAATAATTCCACAACGTTGAAAAAATTAGCCTACAAAACAAACAAATAATTTAACATCATGAATAAATTAGTCTACTTGTGGAAAATAGCTCCACAGCGAACAAATTGTTTCAATATTAAGAACAAACGAACAATTATTGTTATAGCGAACAAATTAGTCTTTAAAGTGAACAAATAAATTAACATCTCGAACAATTAGTTTAAAAAATGAACAAAATAACATGTGAAAATTATTCTTCCACCGGTACGTTTTACCAACCTACATATACAACTTTGGAATGTGTGGAATCATATCTTAAAGATTACAAATCTCTGTTGGTCGATTCAAGGACCTTCTGGTATCATGTACGGGCGTCGCACAATCACCAGCGTCGCCCGGTGGGGTGAAGGCCAGTACGGGCGTGCCCCTCAGTCGTGGAACCGCGAGCAGAGCCATGTCGGTGACGGCATCGTACTTGACCACCTTAGCCAGCAGTTCTTGCACCCCTCCTTCCGCCAACGGCTTCCTCACGTACACGCCAACGCCTTTGTCAATGCTCGCTTGCACCGTGTGGTAACAAGTGAGGACAAGCGCCGGCGCCGGCGGCGACAACTGGGTTGCCTCTTGGATGACGAAGCCGGTGCCCAGGCGGTTTCGTTCGGTGATCACCAACACAACACCCATCCTGTAGTCCGTCGCTCTTCGGTACACATTCGGGCTCGGATTGGTTTTCATCGGATCTTGGTCCTGCACCTGCTGCATCTGCAAGCAAGGAAAAGTCAGGGTCGCGAGGCCCAGGAAATGAAATAATACAGCCCATATAAGCTAATCCCCAGTACGCAAGTGCAACGCACGAGATAGGAGGCCCACCAATACGGCCCAACACACGAGACGGCCCAATCCGAATGAATGCCTAAACAACTACACTTATCACTTCCTAATTACTGTGAGAGAGAGGTTAAGCAAGCATTGGACATCACTGCACTTTAACCTAAACTAGGGTTTTTTTGGGGGGGGGGGTGTTTGTAGCCAGGGGAGGCCGAGGCCCTCGGACAAGAATTCCCAAAACTGAGAATTCATACCTACGCACCTCGGTTATAGTCCTAGGAAGACTATTACGTGCGAATCCCTATCTTAGATAGTACAAATCCATACAACACATAAGTAAAGAGGGAAATAGAGTACAATATTATTACGGATAACATGAGTACGAGTACATCTCATCGGCACATGTCGGTACAAGTCCAACGGGACTGAAACATGAAAAGTAAAACATCTACGCAGCGGTAACTGAAACTAAGGTGAACTCCAACTCCAACAGGCGACTTGAGCATAGCACGATCCCTAGTCTTTCCATCCGTCATTGTCGAAGTCGTAGTCCGGCTCCTCACCTGAAAAGCCAGCGTCTACCCGAGAAGCGAGTAGGCCATGTTAACTCCCAAAAGCAACAAATCCAAGGAAATGGGGGAAATAAACTATATGCATGGATGAACCTATTTATGGCTGTGGAAGTTTATGCATGCGGTAGCAGCAAAGTCAAGGAAGCAAGCACAAATCCTAAGGTCAACACCTCAACAAGGAAGTCGGCACAAAACACCGGCCCTTCACCTGAGGGTCCAGTACCAAACACTCTAGGCAATGTGAGAGCTCCCTTCCCTCACATCTCAACGACAAAGCCGGTCCTATCACATCTCCAAAAAGAGGGAAGGTAGAAGCACAAGAAAAGTCTAGTCAAGAGTAGCGGTAGAGGACAGCACTGTCCATAACAAATTGTTTCAATATTAAGAACAAACGAACAATTATTGTTATAGCGAACAAATTAGTCTTTAAAGTGAACAAATAAATTAACATCTCGAACAATTAGTTTAAAAAATGAACAAAATAACATGTGAAAATTATTCTTCCACCGGTACGTTTTACCAACCTACATATACAACTTTGGAATGTGTGGAATCATATCTTAAAGCAAATCTCTGTTGGTCGATTCAAGGAAGTACTTTCTGGTATCATGTGAGTACTTTGAGACAACTAACGGTAGACTAAGTAGATTGACATCAGCACCTGTCTTTACCATGGACAATGAGGTGACAGAGGACAGTGAACTTACCATGGGAACTTGTTGCAAGACTACCAATCTTTGAATGAGATGAGAGTGGCGATAAAGTCAACACATTTCATAAAAATACTAAAGAAGCTTTACACACCACCACCACCATCACCACCAAAGCAGGGTAGGCAAATGGGCAGGAGGGAGGGGTGGGGAGAAGAGGAAGAGAGTTAATTAGGGTAGTTATTTTTACCATTTCTTGTTTATAATGTTGCTGCACAATCCATGGTATTGTGATGTGGGGATCTGGTATTGTACTAGATAGCCTAATGTGGCTATAATATGTCATTTTATTTCGCTAGACCTGTTACTTTACTTTGAACCTAACCTGTTCTTCTATGGTGAAATGCTCTTTTGAATCTTTCATGTTATTCTATGGTGAAATGTTATTGAAATGTTGCTAAAATTTCCCCTGTTATGCTGTTGAAATACCCCTTTAAAGGGATATGTATTCTTGTTTAGAAAGTATATTTTCTTACCTGTTTGAGTGAAAATGTTATTATAAGAGTTGTCCAGCAGCATATTGGCATGGTTGAAGAGTGTGTTTTTAGCACATCCCTTCTTTTGTAGCCTCTTCTTCCTGGTGGTGCTGGACATCAATGTGTTGGCTACAAGAGAAAAGAACAGCGCTAGTATAAAATTAGAATTGGAATTGGAGCTTGCGGTGTGTGTGTGTTTTTTATGAGACCTCAAACTCGCATCCGAAACCTTCTGTGTGTTGTCAATTGTCATAGATGAACTGAAATTCATCAGTCATCACGAGGGATAATCTCATCAATAACTTATTGAGCCTACCAAGATCAGTGGAGATAAATACCACGATAATCTCATCAACAACTTATTGATATAATTGTTGAACTATTATAACGTGTCCTCCATTGTGAAAACTGACAAGTAAGGGTTAAGGGTTGGAGATCACCGAGGATACTAGGTCTGTCAGCAATAATTGGCGCCTTAAAATTTTGGCACAAAACAAACAAACCTAAAATCCCGCAGGATCGATGAGCAGTCACCGATGACCCTGGTGCCTGCACAACTTGGGTCGAAAACTCGAAAGAGAGTGTGAGCTCGCTGTCGGTGAGGAACAGGGTCAACATGGACTCAAACTCTGGTCCACCAATGCCAGCAAGATCTTCTAGTTGCAGTGACAAATAGTGGTCGCATTAAAGCTATGCCTATGTGAACAAAATTGAAAAAATATCTTACCCTCTTTTCCCCATGACGAAGATTATAAAACACAAAATTGTTTGCAAAGAAGAAACAACTTTCTAGATTCGCCAATCGCCTCAAAGAAGTATTTCTGGTCTTGTCTCATATTTCTTTCTTTATCTTTCAACCGTGGCATGATTCCTAGCCAACTTGTCCCCTTTTCTGATTTCTCAAACAAAATGAGAGAGGTATTGACCAAAATTGCAAACTTTTTTCTTTCGAAAAAGTCCAATTTTCACCTTCTAACTATAGCACAACCACAAAACCGGACAGGGAAGGCCATCCAACTGTCAAAACCATGCAAATTTGGCCCTTTGGGTGGTTTCGAGTGTGGTTTTGTATTTTCTAGAAATTTAAAAGGTTTTGATTCAATCAAAAAAATTCATAACTAATTCATTTCAAATCCAAAAAAATATGAAGTTGGTATCAAAAACTTTCTAAAAATGTAGGCTATTTGTCGGTACTCTATTTGGAGTTTTTTCCATCATATTTGTTACTATTCCTTGTGTTTTATCTTGTAATAAAACACAAGGATCATGAACAACTAAGATTCAAATAATACCAAATAGAACATCAACAACAGGTAGGTTACATTTTTAGAAATTTATTGGCACTAAAATTTATATTCTTTTGGTTTGAAATGAATTAGTTATGAATTTTTTAATTAAACCTATTTTTAAAAAAAAATTCTAGAAAATGCAAAACTACCCTTGAAATCACCCAAAGGGCCAAATTTGCCCGGTTTTGACAATTGGATGGCCCTCCGTGTCCGATTTTGTAGTTGTGGGTTGAAAATCAAGCTTCTGCTACAGTTGTAGGATGAAAATTGGACTTATACCCTTTTCTTTTAACTTATTTCATTTTTCCTTCCTTTTTTCTCATACATTATCTGAACAATTCTTTCTTAAAAGAATGACAAATCACAAATCTTTCAGCCTTACAGCTTACTTCACGTGCAGGTGAACAAGCTTCGCCGATCACCCAGACATCATCTAACCTATGACAATAGCATCGTTCACACCGAGAATGTGAAAAAAATCAGATAATAAAAAATATCTAACTGCAGGCAGGAGCATAGAAGCTTGGGATGTGAGCAAACACAATGGAGTAAGGACCCACGGTTATGGGCTGTGTTCCCTCGACCTGCACAGGCTCCAGCTTTGGGATGTCTCCATTGGCATCAGTCGCCAACACATTGCCATTCAGCAGCACTTGTTGGCTCTGCAAGTTCCCATCTTTGGGAGTGAGATGGTACTCTTCTCTTGTGAGCTCGGCGGCTTCACCAAGCCCAGGAATGTGACCAAACCTTCTATTCTCCTTCCTTGCACTCTGGGTCCGTGCACCTTCGCTCGCCACGTAAATGTGGTTTGTATTGTTGCCACTGAGATTGATCAGGAGCAGAGTAATCCCTTCCTGAAAAATTCAAGGAAATAGGTTGGTTCAGATAGTTACTAGGAGTTGCAAAAAAAGAAACGGAACTTTGAATTGTATGTGCTCCCTCACCGAATTTCTTGCACAATGTGCATAAGTACGGATCTTATTTGTGCCATTGAATGTCGTCGAGAGGACCTTGGTTCCCATGAGGCGATGCCATAGTAAAGCACTGCGGAGAAATCAGAAAGTTACTAAATTAAGATGCACAAAGTTTCTTTCTCCTATCCTTTTATTTTGAAAGATGACCATCAACACCTGATACATACACTGAAGCTATGGAGAATTTATGTATGTCTACCTGTAATAGTCAGGATTTGGTTCAAATGTAGTTTTGTTGAGCAGGCCATAGTTCCCACCAACCAAGGTCTGTCTACAGTAACTCTTTGTGTCATACTTTGATGACATCCCAAGCTGATCCAGATACCTGAAACGTCATCAGTTGAAAGTCAATAAATACTTCTTCAGGTGGTTCCTTCAAATTCAATTGCTGAGCATAGCTGTGTGCTGCTTCAAGCATGCTCCTGGCTTACCAGAAGCTGAACACAAATGCATCAGTTACAAGGTGGTGACCACTATTGTAAGCCCCTCCAGCCTCGCCAACCCAGGCAACGGTGGATGTCCCTGCAGACTTCAGTATCCCCTGAAGATTGCTGAACGTGCTCGCCTCACCATCAAGGTAAGATGGATTAAGAATTTTCTCAATCAGATGATCATCAACACCTGATACATTCATCATTCTATCTAGTTATGCAGATTCCAAGTCTCCAAGTCATGTACATGGCAAGTCAAGGCGAGCATACCGGGGCCTAAATTGTAGATATGGTGAGTGATCACATCCATTTGGCTTGGCTTTGTTTTGCTGACGAGTTCAGTGAACCAGGCTGCATCAAAGAAGCCTCCTGGTGCAAGTACTAGAGGCTTTGATGGGTTGCCTTGGTAGGTGCTGTCAATGATTTGTTTCAGAGTAATCACATCTGCTGCATATTGGTCTGCATCAATCCGGGCTCCAACTCCACTACCACTGAGTTCATTTCCTACAATAACACTGTATTAAGGTTCCAAAATACTATACTATGCAGAAGTACTGCTCAGATTGGATTGCTTCTTAAGCAAAACTAGTGTACATAAAAGTATGCCTTTTGCACATTGACGTGTGAAAAGACACTGAAAGCATCATCTATGATCTTTTCCTTAGCCCTTTACTGATAGCTTAACCAATTATCTACTCCTATCTAAATGATGTCGACACACTTGTCTGGATTCCTTTCCTACACACTTATCAGAACTGTCTAAATAAAGTGGCTTCAAAACCATATCATAGGAAGATAACGTGACGCTCTTTTGTGACAAAACCACACAACCCACAAGATTACACAGAACATACCGAGCTCCCATCCATGGATATCATATCCTTTGTTGACGGCGTAGCGAATAAAAGAAGCTGCATTCGTGTAATTCCATGGCCCCCCTAAAGAACCATCGGGCATTGGGACCCGTCCATTCAGAGCATTCAACCCAAAAATAATTTTTGCCCTGCAACATCAAGCACAAGGTTAGGCAATCATGTCCAAATAGAATGCAGTTCCTGCAACTCTCCTGAGGTTATGAGTAGACCAAAATACCCAGATTTTTGGAAAAAAGCATTTAGCTCATCCCATCTATTCAACGGTAGGCATCCTTGTGAGAAACCGAACATCGCGGACGTGTTCTTCACGAATGGAGTGCATGACTGGTGAGAGTCACCGGTGTCATATATCAACATATCTTGCAAAGAGCCGCCCAGCCGGAGCTTCAGAGGGGAGAATGCTGCAAATTTTATTAGATTATTATCTGAGGATGGGCCACATATCAAACGAACCAGTACCATAGATTTCATCTTACGAAAAGAATATGCCATGGCTTTCAGAGTACTACTGCTGCTAGAACTTTTTGCTACAGTTGGTTTGTTACCGTCACATCGAAAACCAACGACTGTATTATATTTCAAGCAAGACCATTTATTTCTTGATTGGACAGTAGGGCAAATTTTCTTATGAAAGCGAAAGGGATTGTGATCATGTGTTGGCTTACCTTTGACGGCATTCAGCAGGATTTTGTTAGAGAGATTCTGCAGGGAGGAAAATATTAAAGACCTGTGTCAATAACCCATGTCATGGTTTGATTTGCACAAACTTCTGCAAAGCTAGCAGCCAATGAATTGAAAACTAGCAAACGCACAGTTGAGCAGGCACGCACGCAAGCACGTACCCTAATATAGTAAATTCCTACAACCTGACCTCTGTTCTTCTTTTGATGAATCTCCAACCATTCTCTAATCACGAGCATTAGAATATAGCCAAGTATTTTGGTAGGCTTTACATTTGCACATGATTGGTAGGAAAAGCTACTCTACTGTAAATGCAGACAGCCCGGCATGACTCTAGGTCCATGGAATGAAACCAATGAATCTCCCTAGGCTGTCGAATTCCAAATTGTTACTATGATACTATCGAACACAGCTCACAAAGAGTATGTCGCTGCCGACCAAGAGAAAACTAGAAAAAAGATTCATTGAGATCCCCGTACATGGTCTACGGGTTCCACAGAATTATCCTTGGCATGGGCATAAACTAAGTTCAGAGCTCAGGCACTCAAGTAATCTGGCAAGGCACCATGCGTGTGTGTGAAGCTGAACTGACCAGGTTGAGGAGGGAGGCGCGGCCCCAGCTGCAGGTGCCGTAGTCGCACTTGTCCGGCGGCCACCAGTCCAATGTGGCGCAGACGAAGTCGTCGTCCGTCGCCGCGACGGCGGACCGCGCGTCCACGACCACCGCGTCGCCGCCGGCGAGGGCCGTGGTGCTCACGGTGGCGGTGCCGCCGAGCCAGAAGAGGGCCCAGACGCAGAACCCGACCATCTTGAGCAGCAGCCCCGCCGCCATTCCGCAGAAGGCACACCAAGAGGCAACAAGAACGAAGCCCGGGGGCAAGGAAAGGCTTGTTTAGAACCAGAGGGGAAATGCCGGGGAAAGCCGGAAAGGGACAATGCCCCTCCAAGGAAAGCGAGCCCCTTTGCGCCGGGGAGGGAAGGTTCTTGCCGGCTACAACATGTAAAGCATCTCAAGGCGGGGAACCTCTGGTGTGGTCGGGGGATGAACGGATGGTTAGGCAAAGCAGAGAGAGACCTGACTGACCCTGGTTGTTCAGGGGAGAGAGGTCAGGTCAGATGGATGAGCTGCTGGGCCTGCGGCTTTTAATGGTGGCAGGCTTGGTTGGGGAAGCTTGGAATCTTTATACATGGCAGCGGGAAGGAGAGGGAAGCAGGAAATGAGGCAACGCAAACAGCGCTGATTGAGAGCAGGAGCACGGAGCAGCCGTATCTCGTCAAAAGGACACGTTTAGTTAGCTCATGCGAGCTGTCAAATCTTAAAGGCATGGCAGATTTGCGATTCTCACAATATTTAAAACCACGTCACATTTGTATTCCAAATTTCCTATTGAAAAATCCTCTCTACCTCTAAACCGTGTAGATTTACCTATTTATTACTAGTATATACTGGTAAAAAAAAATTTAAAAAAAGTAATGGTCCGGTGTATAATTGAAGATTGTACCAGTGTCCAAAACACAGCAAGTAGTTAACAAGAGCAAGTGTACTACTGGCAGGATGCATATGCATTTAAGATGAAACAAACACTAGTACTCCTGTTTCAGAAGTAGTTTGTTAATAGCAAGTAGTTAGGGAGTAAAAAATGTCACAAGAGGGCATTAGTGTCATGGTGTTCTTTGGATGAAAACAGATCATGGTTTTGCAGAGCTGGAAAGTTCATCTTTGGCTGCTGCAAGGACAGGCAGAAGGGGTAAAAAGTCTCGAGAGAATCCATCCAGCATCCACCACCAGCTTGTACAGTTGCAGCTTCACTCTTTTGCATGTGGACGGTGGACCTAGCTTTCTTTATTTACACAGTGGTAACAGTGTAACACTACACTATGCCCCTTTGGTGTGGAACATGGAGGGCTGTTTTTGCCCAAAAATAAGATAAGTTAATTTTCAAAAAAATAAAATAAATAATAAGGGCGTTCAGATAATGAATATTTTTCTCAGGAGCTGACTGATAATGTTACATGAATAATGGATCAATGTGATGTGTCAGAATCCATTTACGGGATGTTTAAGATCCATGGACTAATTTTTAGTTCGGGTCACATCGGATGTTTGATATCAATTGGTGAACTTATTATAAAACTAATTGCATAAGCCGTGGCTAATTCGCCAGATGAATCTATTAAGCCTAATTAATCCATGATTAGCACATATTTACTGTAGCATCACATGGTCAAATCATGAACTAATTAGGATTAATAGATTTGTCTCGCGAATTAGCCTTCATTTATGCAATTGCTTTTGTAATTAATCTATATTTAATACTCCTAATTAGTATCTAAACATTCGACGTGACAAGAAATAAAAATTTCCAAACGGGACCTTAGATTAAGATTATGGTCTCTGTTCACTCTGTACGACTGGGCAAATCGTCTCAGTTAATCCTCCGTCCTTTGACACCTAATGCTCTGCAAGTTGCAACATAATCATCATCCTATAGGAAGCGTATACGGTGGCCGTGTGCGTGCGTGACCAAGTAAAAAGATTTTGCTGTTGCAAGTTGCCCGCCGTAACTCTGAAGTCTGAACAATTCCACCTTGCTGCAAGTCGGAACGAAGCAATCTTGCTGCGGCGGGACACCTTATCTTTGTGTGAGAGTTGAGACCAGTAAAGACAAAACACCTTATCTTGGTTAAAGAAATGGATAAAAGTCTGTCAATATTCAGTGTATTTCGTTTAACCCGCGATGACAGATGATCTGCTATGGATCTATAGTCAAACTTATCCATGATCAACGACCATGGAAGCCAGGCTTTATATGCTCTCGGATCGATTTCTTGATCGCCGCGAACTTTTTGGGGTTTGCTTCCTTTCTGGGCGGAATGTCTTGTGCCTGGCCATGCTTTATTGCGACCTAGGCCATGTTTAGTTACCTCCCAACACCCAACTTTGGCACTATGCAAAAAGAAGATTCCCCATCACATCAAACTTGCGGTACATGCATGAAATACTAAATGTAGACGAAATTAAAAACTAATTGCACAGTTTTGTTGTACTTTACGAGACGAATCTTTTGAGCCTAATTAGTCAATATTTGGACAATAATTCACAAATACAAACGAAACGCTACAGTGTGCTACAGTGCTGGCACAGTAATTTGGCATCTCCCAATTTGGCCAACTAAACAAGGCCCTATCCGTTCCCTGCTCCATGCTTTGCGCTTTGCCCTAGCAGACGACACCGTTGGTTCACCTGCATCGCGCCGCGCGCGTCGTCATGGTTAGCGGCGCCTGACTGCCAAATCCACAATAGATTAGTGGATCGTCCGGATCGTCACCTTTTTGTCCCTGTCTCGAGGATGATTAGCCAATGATGGGCGTGCTACTTGGTTTCCGCGGTTTGACACTAGTACACTGCCAATGCCTGCCAGGACACGGAGTAAAACGTACACTAGTGCTTTGCTTGGGAACAGGTACGTACACTGATGAAACTAGCCGGGTCGGGAGGAGTGATCAAAACTCAAAGCAGCGCCGACAGAGTAGAAAGGCAATGAATTGCTCGTGACCGTTCATGACAACTAGCGTAGGTCCATTCAGTACTCTAACCAAAGGGTCATGTCTCCTGCAAGACGTGCGTGCAAGATTTGAATGCCCTCCAAATTAAACATTGTACTAGCTACTTTTCGTAGTAGCCAGTCTCTCTAGCTACATCGACAGTAAGTGACAAATAAAACAGCCGTCGTATTTTGGAGCTGTATCTATTTGTCCGCGATCATATACTCCGCCTATCTAAAATTCACCTAGCTAAATTTAGCCAATTTGGATCCAAACAAGCCCAGCTATACTTTAGCTGCAAGTAAACCCAGCTAAAGATCTTTAGCTTAAAACTGGTAACCATAATGCCCCTCCACCTACCGTCTCAGGAAATCCCCTCGTTCCCCTCCCGTGCTGCTCTTCCCCCCCGGGGTCCGCTCGCCGCCGGTCCGCCCTGCTCACCGCTCCCTGCACGCCGCTAGCCTCGCGCGCCGCCGCTCCCTGCGCTCCCCGTGCTGCTTCCTGGGGTAGTCGCTCGCACAAGCTCGGGGCCACCGCCATGGCGGTGGTGCTCCCACGGCTGCGTCGAAACTCGTCTGGGTCTGGGAAGAAGCCGCAGCAGCAAGCGGGCAGCGGAGGTAGGGCTAGGAAGCAACCACCGCCTGCGTGAGCTCTCCGCCGTGGTCGTGGATGGTATCCAGACGAAGAGCTGGACGCCCATCTCCACCTCTTCCACTGAAGCCCTATCTAGATGACGTCGTCGCAGATTTCTCCCACCGTAAGCTCGTCGCAGGCCTCCACAAAGGCCCAATCTGAATGCTCCGCAAGGCACCAATCCGAATCAAACTTGGACGGAGATTCTTTCGTGGTGTTCAATTGAGTTTGGATTTCATTGTAGCCTCTGAATCGGGGTGTGGTTAATTCGGTGCGTATGCTTGCTTTATCTATTGTTACCTGATAAAATATTGAATGCTTGAGGTAGGTTAATTGCTCTTAGTTGATTAATTTCACCCGTTCTGAACTACTGGCAAATTGAGAAAATGAAAAGAGGTTCTCTGGTTGTTCTGCTATTTCACCTGGGGCAGTGGAGTGTTTGTCTTGATCATCTACAATTTTAAACTGGCTTATTGACCAAAACACTAAACGGATACAAGCTCAGGATTATCAGCAACGACAGAGGGGTGGGAGGAGGGTAGAATAGACAAATATCTTATTTAGCTGGTGGATCCAAATATCTCTAGCTAAAATTTAGATAGGTGTTCTTTAGCTGGCTAAAAAAAGAGATACTAAATTATAGTGAGCTAAATTTTAGACGAGTGGATCCAAACATGAATGTGTGCGTCAAATAATTCAGTGCTGGCGTCAGATGACTGAACCTTTCTTTGACCACGCTGAGTTCAGCTCAGGAAAACACATGTCAATGTGTCATCCGACCCTGCACCACACCCTCCAGCTGTACGTCTCGTCCTTTTTAGAATGAGGGAGCATTCCATCACCAATAATAGATTGCACATGCAGATGCAGCATATCGCCCATCACCTCACGTTGACGCATGTTACGCCCTCCGAATTATTGGGCGACACTAGCTAGTACTCCGTAGCTCCTGCTAGTACAAGCAGCTAGCCTGCCTACGCGACCAACCATGCAGAGCTGCTCACTCCTAGTCTCCTACACAGGTGAAGTGAAGGGACATGCTATCTGCTACCTTGCATCATTCACTCTCAGCCTTGCAAAGGATGCAGAGGAGACCAGATATCTCCTCTTGTTTTGGGATCCATTGCATGCGGATTGCAATCTGAATATGCCTTTCTGACTTTGCCAATTGCCATGGCTTGCTTTTGCTTTGCTTGTGGGTGAGACCAGCCACAGCCAGCCAAGCCAGCTGCCGGGCATAACCGGGCGGCGAGAGATAGGGTTTGGTAGTAATTGGTTGGCGACCTCGCTGTAGGAGATGGACGTCACGCCTAACTGAACCCATGAATCGCATCAGGTGTCATCAGGCTACCTGACAAGAGTAGCAGGATAATTGCATAAACATAAGCATCCAAATCAACAGACATTGCAACCAAGATGTGTGCACACGCAATTGCATGGGATCTTCGTCACTGACCTTTCTTCACTTGTTTTGCTTGCACGTACTAAATGACCTTGACGCTTTACATCCATGTCCATTTGTTGCCATGCTATGCAGAGGCGGTAGCTATTTTATCAGGAAGAGTAGCGGCCATGGCAAGCAAAGAGAGGGATCGGTAATGGATGTATTGTATAACACACAACAGGTTCGTGTACGAGCGACACTTGTGATGCCTTTGATGTCGTCGTAGTACTTGTCCATTTGGTTAAGACATTAGGTGTACCAGATGAGACAGAACTAGATTAACGCTGTGTGGACATGAACATGCAACAACAGAAATGACCAAGATTAGCTCGTCGTGGACGCGTATACTTGCTACTCGTGCATGTGATAGTCGTTGCATGGTTAGAGATTAGGAATTGGCTAGGATATTGCCATGTTCAGAAGCAAGCAACTCATGATATACACATTTGCTTGGTACTCAGTACTCACTAGTTCAGACTTCAGATAGGCGTTGTGTTTGATGTGTCATTGGACCACGGTACGATAGGAATGAGCCATTCAGCCATTGCATCATTGTTGAGTGATGATCATTCCAAGCACATTCTTCTTCACCAAAGCCCGGTCATTATTTCGGATGGGAAATAGCTGCTAAATGGCTGCTCTGCTCTGACCTTTGCTTCCATATGGAAACAAGACGAGGACGAGAAAGAGTATGAAAATGGTTGTGCCAAAACTGTCAATAAGTTGACTAGCTCGCTTACAGTGCCATGTGATTAGAAAAAAAAAACAGAACATTGGACGACCTCCTTTTGAAGAAAGCAGAGGCAAGCCAATTAACTTATCCAATAAGTTAGACCAAACCTAGGAGTTGGTATGACTACTTCCCCATTATGTCAAAAAGAAAACAGAGAAGGCTTAGACTCTACAACAATAGCATCCCTTAATTCGTTTATTCTTTTCAACAAAAAAGGAATTATCTGATAAAATATTGAGTTGGTGGCAAGTGGATCGCTGCTGCATGCAACAGCTACACCTCGAGCCCCTCTTTCTGTTTCAAAGCATGTAATCATCACTCACAAGTAGGAGGGCAATACCTACTGCGACGAATACCTTTTGGTTAGACTAATCCACAAGAGGCAGCAGGGACCAAACCCAGGGCCAGGGCCTGGTCTGGTCTTTGTTTCCATGCTGACCTAGCTTTCCAGTGGCAACTGCCAAAATCTTCTGCAGTGCGACCTTATTATTGAAATAAACGAAGCAGTTATGCAGCACTGTCAGAGCACTGCTGCTCCGTCTGTTTGCTAGTGAAAATGGGATAAGAGGATATATACTTTCTTTCCGAGTGACGTTGATTTGATGGGTTTAATGGTTGCTTGCCGGTTAGGGTGGTGTTTGGATACTAGTTGCTAAATTTTAGCAGTGTCACATTAAATTTTCGGATGCTAATTAGAAGGACTAAGCATGAGCTAATTATAAAACTAATTGCGGAACCCTGTGCTAATTCGCGAGACGAATCTATTAAGCCTAATTAATCCGTCATTAGCAAATGGTTACTGTAGCATCACATTGTCAAATCATGGACTAATTAGGCTTAATAGATTCGTCTCGCGAATTAGACTCCATCTGTGCAATTAGTTTTATAATTAACCTATGTTTAATACTCCTAATTAGCATCCAAACATCCGATGACAGGTACTAAACTTTAGTGGGTGTATCCAAACATCCCCTAATTCTCACCTTGTATTTTGTGTTTCACTTGAGAGGTTAGTCAGGCCTGCAACAAAATGTTGTTCTCTTGACAAATTTTGGGCAAAATGTTGGTTGTGACTTGGTGTTCTGACATGATTCATGTTTGCCAGTACCGAAAACCAAAGCGAAAGCCTCGCACGATCATACTTGCAGATTCAGATATATATTATTTTTTTAAAGAATGTTTAATCAGTTCAACTAATAAACATACTCCGTATTTGGTAAAAAGCAGTATTCGTCAAACTAATGAGAACATGGTAGTAGTATTATGCAGAAATCAGGCCGAACACATGGAGTAGACCCAAGCCCTGAAACAAGAGCTGTCTCTGTGCAGCAGCAGTCCTTAGCCCAGTAGGGCATAATGACAGCAATCCTGGGCCTGATAGATAAGCCTGGTATTGTGACATGGCAAAGAAGCCCATTGGCTCAGTGTGTTCGATTTCTGCCCAAATCAACTTTACTAGAATTTGTCCCTAGTTTGGAAAGTAGCCAATCAAACAAGTGAAACACATGGTGAAATTTTGTCGACAAGCTGAAACACGTAGATTCTCACAAAGACAGACAACCATTATAGTTCAAAAAGGATAAACATTAAATTCGGTGCTGACTGAAACATGACACTGAACAGACCACAATTCACCTTTCACCATGATAATATGGTCTATTGACCGATGTACTGGACTGCAGTGCACAACGTACTGCATAACTACATGGATGGATCAATTGAAGCTTGGGCAGATAGGCCCCTTGGACAAGCCAAGGCGAACCTCCATTCCATGGTGCATGTCAGGTTGACGGAAACTGTCAGAATCTTGGGGCACTGCAAGCCAAGTGAAGGAAATCAGCACAACTTGAAAAACATATCTGGTGGTACAAATAAAGCCCAGCAGGAAAAGTTTCAGTGCAGAACTGCAAATAAAAATGTGAAGCTGAAACCAATACATGGATCGATGAAGTGCACGCATTATCACTAATAAGAGATGTTGAGCCTAGCAGAGCAATTTCTAATTAGAAAGACAAGAGAGCTGAGATCATTGACCGTCACAGGTATGTATCACTTTTCTAGTATATTAAACCACGTGAACAATCCAGGTATATAATTACAGAATCATATAGATGCAATTCTCTTGAACTAATGAGCTCTACATTTCCAACCACTTAAAGTAGCTGAAACCATGAAACTTACTATAAACATTTTGTAACTCTTGATTTTCCAGCAATTCCTAACTTCTAACCAAATCACACTGATTACTCATCTGAGTGAGTTTTGCTAAGAACAAAGAAACCACTGCTAGCATCAAGATTAGAAAAAATAAAATATACCAGTGTTCCCCAAGTCTAGCAACATTAACAAGGCTTGCACAAACATGCTAAACAGCAGGAAGCTGGCTGATTGAAAACAAATGATAGTGTCTTACTGTTAAGATAATCTTCAAATCCAAAATCATCCAGGGAACCTGTCAGTGCCTCATATCCAAGCATAGATGATGGCAAAGCACCAGGGGGCCTTTGGAACCTGGCATCACAGATATCCATCAGCACATGCTAATCATCAAAAACAAATTTAAGATGTTGGTGTTAGACTGGGACAGATGAGAACAATGTTTATGTATGATTGCCCATTTAAGAATAGAAACGTCCAGCCATTCTGAATTATCCATTTTAAAAACCAAAGCAAACAAAGATTGATATAAGAATTGTGAGTGTTTGATTTATCAAAGCGCTTACCAAACTAAGGCTACCGGAAAGCCTCAAATATGATAACGAAATCTAATAACATTACATTAATACAATAAGGCATTTAGATGAACAGGAAACCGATTTTAGACACAGCCAAGCATGCGGTAAAACCAAGCCGTGCAGTACAAGCAGCCAAGCAGTGAAGCAGGGGAAAACAAAAGAAAATTGCTAATAAGCTGTTAGCAGAATGGAGCTTCAACACTGACAAACATGGCATCAACACTGCCACAATAACAAAAAAATTCAAATGACTGTCATATACACGAGCAACCAAATTTAGGTAAAGCCAACCCTGCAGTAGCATCGAGGATACAGCACACAAGGGTAATGGAATTACAGATATGCAAAATGTTAACAGCCTTGCAGCCAGATGCCAAAACCATGTAGACAAGCCTAAATTGATAAACCAGGCACCTCTGCTCTAACTCAATTGAGGCCGCATTCAAATATAACCACAAGGCGATATGACTATGAGTAAATCCCATGCTTTGGAGGCCTCTCAAACATGGGATGGAAAGTAAATATGACCAGAACATCTCGTACTCGAGTTCCATTGGCACTGTTAATTCCAGCAACCAAACGAAACCGACATAGACTTTTCTAATGCTCGCATCAACTGCTACCTACTCCAAACTCGAAGTTCGAACGAACTGATGGAGGTAACATAAAAATTTCAGGGGAAATTGCAAGGGGCAGTGAAGGACCTGGACAGGATTTGGGCATCGAGATCCTTGCGGATGTTGAAGGCGGATCCGTAGATGGCCTCCGTCCCGAACTTCTTCTTGTCCGCCCAGAACTTGGTCTCCTACGCGGGAGCGCGTGGGCCCAAACACCGAGTCTCAGCGTTAGGGTTTCGACGGCACGGAAAAGTAAAGGAAGACAGAGGAGGGAGGTGGGTTCGTACCGATTGGATGGTGGCCTGGAGCGGGTGCGGCGGCGCGAGGTCGGCCTTGACGCCGGCGTTGATGCCGAAGCGGAGGGCGTCGTGGGTCTCGCTGATCTCCCTCTTCATGCCGCCGCTCGCCATCGTCGTTAGCTGCTTCTCTCTCTCGTTTCGCTGCTGCTTCTCTCTCGTTTCTTTCTTTGCGGGGAAGAAAGAGGAAGCCTTGCGCCCTTCGGGTCTGGGCTTGATATATAAATCCAGGCCTTCAGTCCGTGTCTGACTAATCTACCCCTTGTTGGGCCGGCCCAACTACGACTTCTGCCTCTGTTTTTTATTCGGGGTATTTTCGGTGTATTTCATAAACTCCAGCTTGGAATACTAATGCTACATGAAATTATATTGCAATAGCATAGTAAGATGCTTTAGATTTGAACACCTCCCAGTTAAAAAAACAACAAGTGTTGCTAACTCTGCTACGCGATTTCCTCGAACCACACAGATAGTCTTTACTCTATTTCTATAGGTTACAGATCATCAACGTGCAATGAGGTCAAGGTGCGATGATACTGATAGGAATGGCTACTGCAGTTGTTGAAGGATGCAAGGTTGCAAACAAAAGTTATCCATTCTATACAATCTCGCATTTCACGTCAGTTCGATAGCTTGGTTTCTCAAGGATAAGTTCCGCAGCTGCAAAGCTCAAAATCATGAAGCTGGAGATCCATCCCGTATGTTGGAGCACGCAATTTATTTCTTCAGCAGGCAATCCTTGAAACCCTTCTCCAGCTCTTCTTTGTTGAGATTCCTGCCGATGAAGACAATCTTGTTGATGCGTGGCTCGTTTGGCTCCCACATTCTCTCAGGAGATCCCTGGAAAATGTCGTGCACGCCCTGACCATGCAAAAACACACAAGAAATCAAGGTTCATACCGCTCATTAATGCCAATGTTCTTGGAACAATTTTGGTAACGATTTACAAACAAAAAAAAACTCTCCTGTCAAAGTCTAACCCACAAGAAAAAAAAAATCTTGCTTTAGATTAGCAGTAAAATAGAAGAAGCAAATCATCTAGCAAGCATGTCAAGATATACAGCGGATGGTCCTCAGGGTGCGGAGTCACAAACAGCCAAGCCAAACACTAGCAAGAGTGATGAAAGATACTAGAAATGACATGGAGGATCATGACAGGAAAACAGCTTTCCTTCCAAAATAAAAAGATACCCTTCCTACCAGTAATAATACTACAACTATGTTGGTAGATTATCCAGCATAATGCATTTTCAACATCACTCGCGATACTTTTAAAAAAATATCACTCGCATTAATTGGCTTTAATGTTGTAGATGCCACAACTGCAGCAGTATCAAGACATAATGGGATAAAATTGAGGCATTAGCTAAGACAAACCTGAAACACGAATCGTTGAGGCATTCCACTGACAGAAAGCAGCCCTTTCATCCTGTATATATCATCACTGTGTTCCAGCAGTAGATTTCCCAACCACATGTCAGCCTGAATGAGTTCATGTAAAATAGATGTCAATACAAATAACTCCATATCCAAGGCTATGAAAGGATTGTGGTGTTCAGACATCTCAATATTCGTAATATCAGTTGAGAAAATAGAGCAATAGATGAGGAATAATTTGAAGACTTGCCTTTTCAAGATCCATCTCCCCTTCACAAACGATGCTCACAGAAGAAACACCAGGATCATGGGTGTGATCATGTGCATTATGATCTGCAAAACGCAGCAGTAAAAAGAGTTTACTATCTTCATAATTTATTTAAAAAATAGCCACAAGAAGGTCCAAAGAACTCAGAAACCACGATTCTCAAGAAATAAGTCCTCCATCAAATATATTTTGATTTCAGGCCCAGAAAGCATTTACATACTAAATTACAGATAACAAAAGCTTTTCAGTTGAGGCATAGAAACACACTTAATCAAAATAAGCTGCGTCAACATGTCATTTTATATTTTTGCTGAAGTCAAAGAAGGTTTTGCACATTTCCTTACTAATTGTTATATGAGTGACTACTAGTGACCACGTCAGTCTGGGCATGCCATAATGATGAGATCTAGGCTTACCATGTCCGTGATCATGATCATGGTGGTGATGATGGTCATGATCATGGTGGTGATTGTGGTCATGCTCATGCTCATGCTCATGTTCTGCGTGGTCTTCGTGTGACTTTTCAGAGACAGAACTCTCAATCCTGTAAAGCATAAACAAAATCCAACTCTTAATTCCCTTTATCCTCACCTTCCTAAAATTATTAACTAGAAAAAGTTCTTTAAATGTATGAAATGCTAGAAGACAAACTTTTATGTTTTTTTTCTAAATAAACATCATAATGTGATATTTCATAAATGAGTTTACTACATCACTATTCTGTATTTGAGCAGGCATCAGAGTTGAGAGATGGTACCAATTATATGGCTATGCCTATATGCACCCAAGAAAAATGGTATGTCACGTTTCAACAATAGACCATACTGGGTTAATCAACTAGAGATTCAAGTGCAGGTAACATAGAATAGTTCAAAATCTACTCTATAAATTTCGCTTCATCGCATCGCTCACATTTCAGCCAATCTAGTATCGAGTACAAGAATTAAATAGTGTTGCTCTCCCAAATCCCAATGTTAGCAGCATCATACTCCACAATATTGCAACTACATTCATGCTTTAAGCTACAGCGTATCATTATTCTTGAACAACTCATACTATTTCATTATGCCCTGTATCTATCTTATCTTATTAAATGACTGGTACTGGCCTGCAGAGGCACATACTCATTCAAAATGTTCGTTGCAATATATGAGTAAAGTTAAAAAGTAAAAAACAAGATGAAAGAAAGGAACCTCTCCAGATCAAATCCTCCAATTCCAAGAACATAATCCAAATCAACTTTACCATACTCAGCTCGTTTCAAATTTGCCATGCGATTAATACCCTGTATTCAGCAAAGGAGAATATTACAGACAAACATATGCAATGAACTAATGAAATAACAGGATGAACACGAGACACTAACCCTTATACGGTCAACCAAGGAAGAAACTTCAGGTTCATTGACAAGATCAATCTGCAAGTGAAGTAACAAGAGTTGGAGCTTCTGTGTTACCAACAAGGACCCAAATTATAGAAAAAGCTGTACTTGAGTTGGCAAATATTGTTTAGAGGACCATCACCTTGTTAACAATAATTCTGTCAGCATAGGCAATTTGCTGAACTGCTTCATTGACTATACCCTTGGGCTTTACTTCATCTAAATGCAGTCTAGCGTGCTTTGCGTCAACTAAAGTAACCACACCATCCAACTTGACATCATTAAAAACTACATCCTCTGCATAGAACGTCTGTATAATGGGTGCTGGATTAGCTAAACCTAAAAAAATAGAAAAGTAGAAAGTGAGAACTTTAACATGATAATGCAATCAACGGATTACCAAGAAAACCAAACTATTCATGGTCTGCATTGATCAATTTTTCTGGTCAACTGCAACTTACACAAACCAAAGTAGTAACTTTTCCTGATCATGGCATCAATCTACAGTTCCTACAATAACCTAATGAATTCTTTACCTGTGGTCTCAATAACAATATGATCAAACTTCCCCTTCTTCTTGTTGACCAATTCACCAATCATACGGACTAAGTCACCACGCACAGTGCAGCAAAGGCAGCCGTTATTTAGCATCATTATGTCCTCAGCTCCAGCGGTTTGTGCAGCAACTAGTGAACCATCAATGTCTACTTCTCCAAACTGCAAGTGAACAATGACAGTAAAAGGTACAAGTGGTTCAGCTTCACTTTGCACGTTTTAGTTGGGCCCTCTTAAATGAAAGTTTGGTAATGACCTAAGAAATTAAGAAACTTTGCTTCATTTCACAAAGCCACGCATGCGTTCAGGAATAAAGAAATAACTGCTAGTCAGGCACTGACACAACTAATATAAATGGATTCCAGAGTGAATGTCTATCGAGCCGATAGAAAACACGCATATGGACATACCTCATTTTCAATAACAGCAATTCTCTTTCCATGGTGAGCAGTCAAGATGTGATTCAGTAAAGTTGTCTGCAAACAGGAAAGAAAACGTGTTGAATATACCATAGATGTGGGATTTCGTGCAGAGAAAAAGTGTCCACCTGAAGTAAGCAAGAGAACGTTATGTGCTTGGTGCTGCATATAAAGTCAGTGTCAAAGGGTTGAAGCTACAGCCTACAGGATTAGTCAAACTGTAATTCAATCCATGTAGCAAAGCCCCAGGAGGTAGACTAAACTTCTACATGCTGATTAGAACAAAAATATTTTTCAGTTTTGCATCCCACTTGACCAAAAGGAAAAATGCGCACCCCCTCCTACTATCTAAACCGACCATCATCTGGCTAGTAACAGTGCTAAAAGCTAATTTAGCTAATCACTTTCAGTTCAATTTTTGTACACATCGAATTGCATAACCGTCAAACAGTGTGTGTCAATGGAAGGCTCGTTCGCATTGAAGACAGGGTTTAGGGGGCTTGACCTTGCCGGAACCGAGGAAGCCGGTGATGATGGTGGCGGGGATGCGATTGTCGGGCGGGATCATCGTATCTACCCCAGAACAGTCCTCCGTCGTGGAAGCGGCCGACGCCGCGAATCTCCGGCGCGCTCGCCACGACGGCGCCGCAGCAGCAGCCGCCCGCGGTGCTGCGGCGGCGGCGTAGGAGCGCGCGGCGGTGGGCAGGCGCAGGCGAAGGAAGGATGAGACCCGGCCCGCGGGAAATCCGAGAGTCGCCGCCGTGGAGATGGCCGGGGAGGCGGAGCATAGCGCCGCCATGGTGTGCGAGGGTGTGAGAGGGAAAGTGGATATTGCGGCACGGACCAATTGGTGGAACTGGAAGAAGCGCTTCTTCTTCGCTTGGAGCCTTGGAGTGTGCTGAAATTATCTCGGCGCTGCTCACGCGCGATGCAGGCGCGAGTAGCTTCCGTTGGGCCGGGCTATTTCACGTTACTGATTCTGTCACTGGGCCTGAATCGCCAGTGGGCTAGGCTCCTTGGAAAGTTTATTTTATCCGTTCGTTCTGGGCTACAGAAATGGGCCGCCATCACTCTAATGCAGCAGGCCTGAAGCAGAACTTTGATGAGAGTGCGAGAGGTATGCAATTATGCAAAAAGAAAAAAATTGTAGTCAAGGAAACTAGGAAAGGTTATAAAGAACAACAGGAGATCATTGAACTTGGAGTCTTGGAGTAGGTTTGGTGCATCTGTAAATGCTTCATATGATTGATCAAGCTTCGAACTAGGTGCTGGCCTGCAAAAAAAGGCTTTAAAAAAACGCACAAGGAATTCATAAGAATTTTCGAAGGAATTTCCTGGTGGATCATGAATATGTTGGCTACAAGATAAAAGAACAGCGCCAGTATAAATCAGAAACAGACATCGTGTCAGGCTGTCAGTGTTTGTTTTACCCTTGCTCATCCTCGTGATCTACGGTCCGAGGTTAATTTTAATTTTTACATCTCTGTCGCCGGCAGGTTACGATATCTGCCACTTGGTGACCTCGCTTTGGACGAAATTAATTTACACGTCTCCTGAGGGCGGGATATCAACCGCGATGTTTCCTCGCACCCGGCCATGTCGCTAGCTACTACTCGTATCTACTTGCGCTACGGATGTCGCCATCTGTAACTTATAATCCGGTTTTCTTTTACCGTTAACCTTGTTGTTTTCACCGCCTACGCGTGCGTGGACAAAGTCAAGGGAGACATTAGTCAGCTGTCGCCACTATAAAAAAACGGATCCGCAGGGACGTCCCGTTTTTTCTAAGGTCAGGTGAAATTGCCATCCGCATCTACAAAATCGGAGCGGTGCTGTAGCATGTAACCCGTCCCTGAAGAACCATTTGCACGGGCGGGTCTACAAAATGAGAGCAATTTTCAAGGGCGGGTGATGGCAGCAATCGTCCCCTAGAAATGATCTTTCCAGGTTGTCACCCGCCCCTGGAAATAGCCTCCATTTGCAGGGGTGGGTGACGCCATCACCTGCCCCTGCAAATGGTTCTTTAGAGGCGGGCCACGGAACGAGCGACAAAACAGTCAGTTGGGTCTCTTCCTCCTCCCGATAGCACAATCACTGCTCGGGGGAGGTGTTGTCCAAAAATCGAAAAAAGTGAAAAAGGTGGGGGAAGATTTTCAACGTTGTTTCCTTGGAGTTGGAGCTTATAGGAGGTAAGTTGATGCTAATTCCTTATCTTTTTTAAGCTTATTGCATAGGTTTTAGTCTCAAATGAAGTTCCATATACCTCTAGATAGATCTAGATCTCCAAGGTGTGGATTAGCCATTTGGAGCTCCATTTCCCTCAAACTTTTGGATGAAGTTAGGTTACAACTTATGCTTCAAAAAGACAATGCTAATTCCTTCGTCTTGTCTGGAGCAAAGCAAATTTCATATTAACAGTGGTACAGGTACGGTGCAATTTGTAAATAATCATGGATCTATAATCACGATTAAACCCGATGCCTGAATAAGCCGGCGGTGCCATGAGCGAGAAAATGGAGGATACGTGCCGTTGCGCCTCGGCCAGAGCTTCACACACAGACGAGTAAGCCCATCCGTGCACAAAGAAATTAAACCTGCAGCAAATTAAAGAAGAAACGGATGATTAGGGCCAGAGAAGGAGATCGAAAAGCGTTGCACTGTTGATGCAGAGCCTGCCGACTCCGCCACACATGGAAATGAAGAGGTGTCGAGGTCGATCGAGCGAACCTGTTGAGTTGCTTGCCGCGACGAAGTGGGGGTGGCGTAGCACGTGGCGCCCGGGGCGTGGCTGTGGCGGAGCGGGGCGTCCTTTTCGCCGTGGTTTGGTTTGGCTATCTATCTAGCTAGCAGCCGATGACCTGGCCGGAATAACTCGGCCGACCGACCGACCCGTCGTCGTTGCGGTTGCCTCGCCGACCAGACCAGTTCGAGCGACGCGCGCGCGCGTACGTGCGCTGTTTAGTCTGGACGCGCGCGAGTGTTCTCTTCTCCCAAATCTGTCCGGCGTGGTAACGCGGGCGCGATCACACTGCTCGCGCCCGGTGGAAACTTCCGGTCGCGTGCCACGTACTGTGCCGGCGGGTACGCGTGGCGCGGCTGCATGGGTCGACGTGTGCTTCTCACTGCGATTCGCCGTGACGACACCGCCGGGTCATTTGGGAAAACTGACCTATGGGTCGATGCATGTGCTAAAGGTAGCTTAACGCGTGCCTCCGAATTTCAGATGCATCCGACCCTCAGATTCACGTAATCTTCTCATTGCTGCAACCAACACCAGCTTGTTATTAATCAGCCAAACAGGTATAAGCTACGGTTGGCACGGCCGCCACATACGTACAATGCAAAATCCACGAGATAGCACTAGGCTCTAGCTGTCTGGTACGATTCTCAATATACTCCATCACAGCTACTCTCTCTGCAGGCACACATCCTGACATCCAGCTCAGTACAATTAATCACGAGAGTCGTCCGGCTAACAAATAAACCCCACGAGCTAACGAGCACGATCATTCGATGATCGACCAACCGGAGCTTGTGCCCCCAGGTCTAGGTACACCAATACAAAATGCCACGAATTAACATACGGACAGAAACGCCATATGATTGCAGATCCACTGCTTAGCCTGCGCAAATCATAGCAGCCGGTTTGTTGAGTCGTTCACCGATTAGTTAATTCATCGTATGGCACCCTAAACCCTAAATTATACAGGTCTAGCGCTTAAAGATAGGCCACGATCACCTGTCCACAACTCTAGCTAGGCGCAGCAGCTAAGATGGGCACGAGCGGTGTCCCGAATCTAGACGGCATGCTGCTGTGCAGTAGCAGTAAAATAGCGGCATCCATGCGCTGTCCCCGCCGGCCGTGTCCCCCCCACGGCCTCCGCTCCGCCGCGCTGGGATGCCGCGCGCATGCGCTGCGCCTACGGGCGCCCGCCACGCAGCCCCGCGCCCCTCGTCCCGTTCTGCCACGCCGCGCGTAGCCGTTGCTCGTCGCTCGTCTGCAGGCGATGGGCCTGCGTGCATGGGCATGGGCGCATGTGCTCTCCGTCGTCGTCTCGCGCGTGCCGTGGCCCGCCCTGCGCCCGACACCGCGGCTAAAACTTAGCTCTGTCCAATGTCCATCGGGTCATCGGGAGGCGTGAAAACACTTCTGCCATGACGGGCATGTTCTGCTGTCCATTGTTCACTGAGAATCGGTGGTGCTGGCGTGCTGCTATTGATCGACGGCTCTGTTCTCGTGCTCTGCACAACTCTTACAGTCAGCAGAATGAAACGCTAGAAATGGAGAAAAGATACTGCACAATTTAGCAAAGATTAGGATAAAAAGCAGACAGGGACGGCCATGACATACTCTATCAAGCTTAGCCAAATATAACAGGCCATCATACCGCGCAGGTGCGAGACTGTGACTGTGTACGTGAACAGAGCCAGCCAGCCAGACCAGACCAGGACCCGATCGATCATGCGACGCTTGTGTGGTGCCTGCCACCGAAAGGGAGAGCCACGCTTCCTTCACGCGGACTCCACACAGGCCCCCGAAGCGGATAAAGCAACGTCTCACCTTTCTCTAACCAAAAGCTCCGGCTCCGGCTGGGGTTCGCCGTCAGGGCGACAGCAATCGCTAGCATCGGTCGCAGCCAGTGGCCATACCAATGGGCCAAGGCGTTCCGGTCACACAAGCGGAAAGGATCATCAATTCTATGGGCGGGGCGGGGCTCCGGCTCGATCTGCTGCTGCTGGTTAGCTGAAGGGTGGTGACAGTGATGCGGCGGTCATAGAGACCGGCCCGGGCGGCCGGCCATCTCCTGGTCGTTTGTTCGCGCGTCACGTCAGGATGCGAGCCAACCTGGCTGTGCCCATGCTAACGTTTCTCGGCTTCGTTCAGGACAAGAAGATCTCATCGCCTTTTCTTTCTGTGTGCTCCCTCGAGCTTTTGGTGTGCCGGGAAAATGTAACGTGCACCGGGATGAACATCGATCCGGTGGGCTGTGCACACCGGGAACGAGGCCGAACGTAGTGAATTCCAGCTGAATTGACACATGGGTGCCGTTAAAATAATAATTCGAACAAGTGAGTATGGTTTCCAAATCCAATGGACGTCGCTGGAGCATTTGTCTTTGTTTTTCTTACGTAGAAATCTTCAGACATTAGCTTAAAAAATAACTTGAGAACACTGTATGTATTCATTTTGGAAAAAGAAAGCAAAAGTTACATCTTCCCACGAGCATTTTCAGACACCCCAAAATCAAATTTACCAAAACGCAGCGAACACACAAGAATCCGCGAGAGGAAAGGTGTGGTACTGTGGTTCCATTGGACACAGCTTCGCATGAAATCCTAGAATCTCGCATGGGGCCCCCTACCCAATACCCATAGAGGTCGTTACCCTACCTCGATCGAATCCGGGACCAGCAGCTGCAAAGCTTTCCGGTGTGCTGACGGCGGGCCACACGAGCCAGCTGCCCCCATGGCGCCCACCGCTTTCACCTGCTAACCACGGTTAGCTCAACCTAACCGAGCTTAGATCTCACACCCAGACCACCACGCTTAAGTTACCGAAATGCCCCTGCCCGCTCCAACTATAACCCTATAAATACCCCCTAAACCGCTCGCCCCTCAGTTTGCCCAAACCACCAGCCAGACCACTCCCTCTGAACTCTGAAGTCTGCGCCCAATTCGAAGCTCCAAATTGCTTGCTCGCGATCTCCCATGGCGGCGGCGGCGGCGACCACCAGGAGGCCAAGTGGGCCGGTTCTCTCAGCCGCGCACTACCGCTCCGCCTCACCCACGCGCATCAAGCTCGCCGGCGCCGGCGCCCGGTCACCGGCCGGCCAGTCTGTCAGCGTCTCGTCCCCTGCCGGCGGCGCGCGGAGCCGGCGGACCTGCATGTGCTCGCCGACGAACCACCCGGGCTCCTTCCGCTGCAGCCTCCACAAGGAACGCAAGGCCCCGCACGGCGGCCACAAGCCGACCTCCCCGCCGTCGCCGCCGTCCCTGGCGGGCAGCTCGAGCTCGATGACCACCAGCCGGCTTGGCGCGAGCGCGAGCAGGCGGATGGGCAGCGCGCTGGTGCGGATCGGCGCCGTGGAGGGCGGCGAGTGGGCGCGCCGGGCGCTGGCGGCGACGGTGCGCCCCTCGCCCGCCGCGCAGCAGTCGCAGCACCGGCGGCGCGTGGGCGGGTTCCGCCCCCGCCCGAGCCGGCTCTCCGCTGTGTCCATGGCCGGCGACAACGACCAATAGACGCGCCGACATGTCGTAGACATAGCATAGTAGTAGCAGTATAGCAATAGTAAATAGGAATCTCTATAGCATTATGTAACGCCGAGAAGCCAGTGGAATCAGGGGGTTTTGGACCCTGATCCATCGATCCAAGGAAAAATGCTTTCTTGTGTACATAGAACTCTATCTCAGCTAGCTGATGAGCTGAAGGAGGCCGTCGGTTTGGATGGATAAACATGAGTGAGGATTGGAGACATCTGAATTGCCCCAACAGTGGAGACCGCTTGCGTCCAGATCAACCCCGTCCTTTCTGTTTCTTCTTCCGCGGCCTCATCTTCCCAGTTGTTGGGTCCGTCCGGATAAGCTCGGGCATCTTGAGTGCAGGTGACGCCTCTGCCTCCGCGGGCGGCCGTCGCGCCCGCCGTCATGCGGCCCCCGTGCATGCCAGCCAAGTCGGCGGGCCGCGGGCGGGTAGGCAGGCAGGCAAGCAGGGCGTGGGGATGAGGAGCCTTCCACCTCGTGGGCTCCCCGGCTCGAAGCTTTGCCACGGGAATACGGTGGGCGGCGCAGCTAGCCTTGCGTCACCTGCCTAAACAACTATGTTCTTCACCAGAAATCAGTTAACGTTCGTGAATAATAATACTGTCGATGATACAGTTGAGAATTTGTGCTTCTTGTCCCATCATCTGGCCTTGGCAAGGTTTCCTTTGTTTAAAATTTGGAACATGATGTAATCCGAATGGCAAGATTCAAAGTCAATCACCTGCGAATCT
Organism: Setaria italica; assembly: GCF_000263155.2. Lineage (NCBI taxonomy): Eukaryota > Viridiplantae > Streptophyta > Magnoliopsida > Poales > Poaceae > Setaria > Setaria italica. The sequence continues at coordinate 40,601,897 of NC_028450.1, read as the reverse complement.
TGCAGGATACATAAACCAGCAACACATGCAGGAGTACTAGCACGTACAGGCACAGACGTACTACTACTACTACTACGACTTGGTCAGACATTACGAGCACTACAATTTTCGAACCTGTACCTTCCAGATAACAAAAAGAAATCACTAGTGGAATAAACAAACCAGGTGCCGGTACGCGGTGTGGTACCAGCAGATTTCTACTAGCAGCGTAGTCGCTGCCGTCACCAAACAAAACCCGTGGAATATCTTGCACTAAATAACGGATTTAACTGAAGAATTCCGTCACGTCCGCGTCGATCCAGGCGCGCGCGAGAGAGAGCAATTCAACGCTTGACCCGTCAGTCAGAACGGCCTCTGATCGCAACCTGCCCGGACCAGGCCGCCCGCGACCCATCCCCGGCTCGCATCGGACCCGATCGTGTGCGGGCGGCGCGGAGATGGACTCGGCACCTGCCGCCAAGTTTATGCCACGGAACAGTGCACCTACACAGAGTACACACGTACAGAAGCCGCGAGGTTGCCCGGCTACGAGGGCAGGTCGGGCTCGGACCAACGCCACTGATTGACTCGTCTCTGACCAAGTACCCTACAATTTTGATCCGTTCCGAGCAAGAAGCTGCGGTGATTCTCCAAGATCTCGGGACAAGAACGTGCATGGTTCGTCCAGGGGCCAGGCGAGACCGAGACGCGAGCGCGACCGGTCGAGCCGGGGAGGAGGAAAGGATCGGCAAAAGCGCGCGTAAACGGCCTGCGCCAGAGGCAACAACCGGTCGGTCCCACCGCGGACACGTGCGGCGCCGCCGCCGTGCGTGCGTGGCGACGGGGAGCCCGGAGGCCGGACACACGGCCGCCGTGGGCCGTGGCCGGCAGCCGCCATGTGCGCGGCGGGGACTCGGGTACCGTCGGGCGTGGCCGTTTGCTCGCCGCCGTGCCGTGATATGATAATTTTGTTTGGCGAGCCATGATGATGATGACTTCCGATTCGTTTAAAAAGTTGGGTGACCCAAACGTACGGGCAAGCTTTTGTTTTAGGACACGCACGTCTCAGGTTTTTCAGAAGGCATGGCACGCCGTTGGGTCGGAAATGCTAGTGGTCATCGATCGCTGTCAAAATGTTCATTTCTCCGTTGGGAGTTTACTTGTACATGGAACCGGCTCCATGCAGCGTGGCATTTCGTTTCCCTAAACCTCGGGCTCGGATGGAAGGAGGAGCAGGGACTCGGCACTGCGACAAAAAAGTCCATTTCCCTCAGGCTCAGGTCGGAAGACTTGGGCAAAGGGAGCAGTGTTATCAGGATTGACCTACTCACGACTCACCTGCATATGGGTTACCCCTCTAGGCAGGGTACAAGCGTTTGCTCACAACTGGGTCTAGTGTTCCGGCTTCAAACGAATAAGAAACGCTGTTGAGATTCAGACGGATTCGAGAACAACGGAGCTGTTATTCGGCACATCCAACAACAAACTGCCACTATTTCATTGTGCTTTTCTTTTCTTTTTTGAAAAAGAAACCGCCACTGTAGATGCAATGTCGCTAACATTGCTGGTATATTCTTGAGCACAGAAGGCAGCTACTCCCTTGGCAATTTACTAACCTGAGAGGAATGGACGGCGATGCGGAGTTGGATCAGGCCTTTCCATTTTCAATCTGACGATGCTCAGGAAGGGCCCTGAATTTTCCAAAGGAAACATTAGATATTGTTGTTGCCTGGTTGGTGCAGGGCGTTTGATGGCAAATTTGTGAAGGAGAATGAGCTAAACCCACTTAAACTAACTGTACATGGGTGGTGATCCGATCTCCAACCACAGTTTCAACATAACAAAAAAGAACGAAAAACCACAGTTCCCGTATAGGCAGCCACATACGTGCGGAGTGAGAGTTCTCATGCCCCGCGTAAAAAGGACAAGAAAGGCGATCGAACAGTCGTGTACCACCAGACTCTGCTGCAGCAGGCGTTGCAGTGTCCTTCAGATCTTGGATCTCGTCCCAGTCATCACTCAAGATGTCATCGCAAAGCTGTGAACTCTGCTCCTGCTAGTGCGTGTTGAGCTGTTAGCCTGTTTCCCGGGCCGGACCGCGCTCGCACGTAAGCAGATTCGACCCTGCCTGCATCTCCTGGCATTTTCCCGCAACGTCTTTGCGTTGCCACTTCGGAACTGACAAGAACACCGCGTTTCGTCACTGTGATCCCCACGCGTCCAACTCTGGAGCTTTGCTTTTTTCTAATAACCCCTATCGTTTCTTCATTGAAAAGGAACTTACTCGAGAAGGCTTTGCAGAGCAAAGGCGGTTGCTACGGAATTTTGCCACCCATCGTTAAGCACCCGTATAAGTCATCTCCGTTGAGTTTTTTGGATCACTTAAGAGTTTTTTTAGTAGATTTATATCAGCTCTAACTGGAAGGAGCAAACTTAAACATCTTCTCTTCTTGGTAAGTACTTAGTTCAAATGTCGTAATCTAAAAAAAATCTTTTTTTTTCTAAACACCTCTCATGAGAACCCGGCAGTGCCGTTGTTCTTTCTCCAGGAAAACACAGAGAAACTTAACCCGTCGTGACAAGAACAGAATTGAAGCGGGCGGGCAAAATTCGTCTCGAAACTTCATGGGGGCCGAAGAGTAAACTCACATGCGCGCCGTTCCACACGCACACATAAAGAGCGTTGCTTTCGGATAGGTCTCATGGGTGTCCTGTGAACATGCACGTCCACACCGGAGCTAAGCAATCCACGCACGTACCCCCAACAAAAAAAAGAGAGAAAAAAGAAAAGGCAAGAACAGAAAAAAGAGGCGCTCACGTTCTCTTGGCAAAATTATACAAAAAAAATGGCGATCTCAGTTCTCAATCCCCACAACAAGAACAGCATGTAAAAAATAGAAGCTATTCCATCGATTCTCTCTTTAAAAAACAGAGTACAAAGTACAGTACACATGGAGGAATCACCAGTTCGTCATCCTCATCACCGTACACACTATTCCAAATTCCAAAATAGCAGAGCAGGCTACGAGTACAGTACAAGTTTTTCTTTTATTGCAACTATTTTCTATCGTCGATGCGTGCGCTCGAAATAGTGGCGCACGATCATCACTCGCCGGAGAACCTAGGAGCGCAGCAGGCGAGCCGCGGCGGCGCCGGGATCCGCGCCCGCCCGGCCGGCAGCGGCGGCGTCACATGTTCATGAGGCGCAGCCTGGAGGGGCGCGGCTGGAAGTCCCCGCTGCGCCGGCGCTGGCGCTGCCGGTCGCGGTCGGACGGGCAGCTGATCCTCTGCAGCAGGAGCGCGCGCACGGACCGCCCCTTCGCCGCCCGGCCCCTGGCCTCGCTGGCGCTCGGCGCGGCCGGCCCGCGGGGGCCGTTCCGGTGGCGGCTGCAGCGGAAGGACCCCGGGTGGTTCGTCGGCGAGCAGAGGCACGTCAGCTTCTTGTTGTTACCGGGAACGGCGGTGGATCTCGGCCCTCTGCCAACGGCGGCGGCGAGGGAAGGAGAGCAGGGTGCCGAGGCCATGTTCGTTGGTGTGGTGTGCTGCGGAACGACGCGAGCGGCGGTGTCCGTCGTCGGTGGCGGGGGCGGCTGCTTTTATACGCGCGAGACCAGGCGAATAGGCGATGCGACCGTGCGAGGCTTAAGCATATGGCTGCCTTGCTAGGTGATCCGGCCGAGTCCATGTCAAGGAAACTTATTAACCGCGGGGCAAGAGGGTAAAAAGGTTGGGTTCGTTCAGTTAAGGTCTTGTTTAGGTGCCAAAGTTTAGAGGTGTCAAATTACTGTTACAGCACTGTAGCACACTGTAGCGTTTCGTTTGTATTTGTGAATTATTGTCCAAACATTGACTAATTAGGCTCAAAAGATTCGTCTCGCAAAGTACAACAAAACTGTACAATTAGTTTTTAATTTCGTCTACATTTAGTACTCCATGCATGTAGCGCAAGTTTGATGTGATGGGGAATCTTCTTTTTTGCATAGTGTCAAAGTTGGGAGTTGGGGTGAACTAAACAAATGCTAAATTTCGCGCGTAATTTCGCTTCCCTCTCTGTTCACTTACTGAAGCTTTTTTAAGCGCGTCGTTACGAGATGGAAGAACACTTTAATCTGAACTCGAGCAATAAACTATTGAAACGAGAGATTGCAGAGAATGTGGGCTGATGCTCGATCCGCATCAGCACGTAGTGGAACCGGAACCGAAAAGTTCTTTCTTGATAGAATTCTTTCCATTTTTTTTTTCGCTTCCGAATGCTTCTCCTTTCAATCTTTCTCGTAGCTGTTCTTTCCTGTCAGTAAGCACCGTCTCCTCCTTTCCGAAAGCGACGTGATCATGCACCGAAATTGGGCAAAAACAATTCGCAAATTGCTCTTGCCTTCCTTCATCAGTGGAATTGGGAAGAGACTTGCTTAGATGCAAGCACGTGGGTTTGCCATAAATCGAACGATCGCATTTGTCCTGTGACGCCGACATTTTTTCCGTTTGGGTGGCTTGCCGTGGGCAGCTGCATCGGCCGTGACTCGGAACGGCTTCCTTTCGTGTAGGAGTTGGGGCGTCGTGCGCCTAACCATTTGTTTTTTTGCGCAAGTGCACGCTCCCCATTACGTGGACTCCCTCATCCTCTGATCGTCCTGCTCCCATGAAAAATAAAGTACAAAAATGATTGCATGGTGTCATCTATCGACAGAGATGACACGGATGCCATGTGAGGAATCATCAAGCAAACACTGAAACACCACTGCTGATTCCGATCCTGATCCTGCTTCAGCTAGAAAAGTTAATAACCAGCTTTATTTTTTTGTTTCAAAAAATTCATTTCAAAAAAAAATAATTCTTTTTAGGAATAATAAGTTAATTAATTGCACCTGGGTAATCCGATATTCTCGACAAGTAATTCTCAGAATATAAATTAGATCTCTGTCGATATCGACTTTGTTTAGGTGCTCTGGACGAGTAGGTAGAGTGCAGAGCACAATTCCACGGGTTTGATTTATTTAAATACTGGAGGTTAAGTCTATAATCTCGGAATCTTAACGTCAGAACTCAGAACACACTTCCATGAAAGTGACATGTGGTTTACTTAGTACCGGTACTATAATGCCTAGATTAGTAGGGGGGGGGGGGGGGGGGAGAGCTTAATCGAATAGTTGCAAGTCAAATTTGTATTGTAGCATGATAAGGATGACTGGATCATCAACCACCCATCTCTATCAGCCTGCTTGGTTTGACCTAGCCTAAATCACTAGGATCTTTATCCCACTTCAGTCACCATGCTTAACCACAAGTGATCTTGAACCAAAGAAATGGTACCTGACACAGTGACACATACTTGTTCTTCGCACGGTAACTGCTAAGGCTGATCAAGTTAACCTTTACATCAGTATCTACTACTGGTTATCGAACCATACCCACCGCGGCACCGCGCTCACAATCTTGACAATGGAGAACAATAGACTAGTGTTGCATGCCATTTGTTAGGTCACCATCTTTCAAACTCAACTTGAACGACCTAAACCAAACATTTTTTTCCTCTCACTTGTCCACTGCTGAGAATGGTAGTACTGGCAGTACCTTTCATACAGACAACAGCTTAATTGCACATATATGTCAGTTGTCACTTACCAAAGGCTTATCCAAAACAATGTTTTTCCTCTCTTTTTTTTCCTTCTGAAAAAAGCATCCAAACCCAAGAGTGATGATGATGACATGGCCGATATATAGGACCACCATATTAGTGCGGTACTAATGGTCAGCTAATCGCTTTCCAGAGACTTTGCTACTTAGCCAAGCCGGCCAAGCCACGCTTCCTGGGGAAGCCAAATTAACCTGATGGTAACATCTTAAGCCTTAGCCTGGAGGAAGCAGCCAAGCATCAGTGGACAGCGACGCTAACAACTTCCTCGACATTTTCTCCAGGCACAGCTGCGTGAAAATTACGTACACAGGGATCTTCTGCGTTAGTTCGTTTCCTGGATCAAGCCAGCTCCAACTTGATCGCCAAACAGAAGCAAAAACTGGAGCCTTCTGCGCTGCAGCAGAAGCAACTTCATGCATGAACTGTTGTTACCTGAAACTGAAAGCAAGAGAGGGGTTTATCTGAGCAGTTCGTCTCCAATAAAAGTATAGGAAATAAGTTAAAAGGTTCGTAAACCAGCAAAAAAAATAGTATATGTGATTTACTACTAGTTGTAAGATAATATCTTTTTCACATGATGGTTTGTGCTGTCACTGACAGGGGAATCACCTGCATCCTCCTTATCGGTGTCTGGTCAATATCAGCAGTTTGTGAAAGATGGCAACAATTTTGCAAAACAATTTTAATCTTTCGTAAACATGGTACTAACAGTGCACAATGCTAAAATAATCAGTAGCTTTCTCGCAGGCTGGAAAGATCACGCTAAGATTTTTTGTTCTTTCATAATTAAGAGGGATATTTACAAGGCGATGAAGAATCACTCAAGTTCCCCAAAAGCCTTTAGATACATCAAAAGATAACCCGTTTGGCCACCAAGGGCCACTTTCCATTTTCCTATAACATGAATCACTATCATAAGAAGTCTAGACAAGGATTTTAGCTTTGTAGTTTCTGTTTCAGTATTGGGGTTTACAGAATCCAATCTGTATGCCCAGATATCTTAAAGTATGTGTAAACGAGACGAGTAATCCAAAGAAGAAAAAATGGTAAACATCCAGCAGAACAGATTATCTTGAATGGATTAATTGCTACCTGATAGAACTGTACTACGTGCAATCAAGCGAAGGCCAATAGGAATTCTCCCCTTTGTTTGATACATGCCACAGCTGAGATTCAGTAATCAGCTTTTAGAAATGCTAATCATCAAGCAAAGCCAGATTTTTCATAAAGCTGCCATGGAAATCTGCCGACACGGGAGGAGTATCTATCTACTCCTGCTCGCTGAGATTTCACACGGTTAGTGTAATCGTTCATCATGAGAACTAACATCAGCTCAAAAGCGATTCAGATACTTCAATCCTTTTGCATTACATACCTGTGATGTACTCATGTACATGAACCGGCGCCGAGAATCTGGGCTGCCGAGCAGGATCAGATTAACTCGAGTGAGTAGTATTAGATTAGATTAACTTGAGCCCCTAACTCTGAAGGTGGGGATTTAAAGTCCATGCTTTTCAGTGGAGCCCGTGAAAGAGAGACGAGAAAATCCAGCATTTTAGCTTTTTTTTCTAAAAAAAAGGAAAACCCAGCATTTTAATCGGTCAGGATACACTGCATCTCTCCTGTAGAACAGGAACCGAGATCAAGCATCTGCATCATGTATTGAATGCAGAAACGAGCTGACAGGATCTTGCCAGACCGGCGACAGTCAGCCGCCAATGACAAGGCCGTGAGGAGGCGAGAGGACAACTCTGAACTCTGAACCCCGAACAGTGCACGGCTCTGCATCCTCGTGAGCTCCAGGCCGTCCATGGACCATTCTACTTCTTCAGCGCCACCGATCTCGCGAGATCTTGCGGTGAAATATCACTACATTGATCAGTATCACCGTTTTAATGCAGCCGGTGACACCTTGTGCTTTTCTGATGACATGAACGGGAGAGCGTTGATCTGAATTCTGACGGGCATCTGGCGACGGCGACGCAGGCCCCCGCCATGATGGGTGCAGCTGTAGAAACGCATTGATTCGCGGTCGTTAGGGTAGTTGCCGTCTTGCCGACCCACCCATCGAGACGCCGATGGAATTTGAACGAGTGAATGAACAGATAAACTTTGCACAGCTGCTGCTCGTAGAAACGGCACTGCACTTTGCAAACGGGACAAAAGGGCAAAAGTTGCTGGAAACCTTCAATTCGGGATCGTGGCAACTCAGAGACACGTCGGAAGTAAAGCAAGTCCAGGTCAGGTCGGCCATTGACCGTGCCTTTTCTCTCGAGAGGAACCCTACCCTACGCCTCTGGGATCTGACTCGGCTCAGCTCAGCATTGCCTAGTCACCGCGACGCGGACATGTGCTCGCAATGCAATGCATCCTGGACGACGGGCAACTGGGCGAGGCGTCAGTCAGAGAACTGGCTGCCGATAAACATTATTATAAAACAAGGAGAAGGATTCAGTCAACTCATGAAGTACTCGCTCGCCCCTCTGCGCATGCAAGTGCAGCCGGTCATTAATCGTGCGTGGCTAACCAGTTGACTCTGGCACTGACGCGCAGCATTAGGACTCAGTGATACGGATGCCGCTGCCGCCGGGAAGCTGCGGCAGAAGTTCATGTTCCGGGAACGAGTAGTCTCGCGGCAGGCAGCTACCAACCACAACCAGGGGCAAGTTGAGACGTGCAGCCTGCTGCAGGAACAGCAGGTGCAATGCACCTGTTCCTACTTGGCTGGCGAGTTGACTCTGGCGCTGGGTACTGTTCGATGGGAATCAAATCGGTCGGGCGCAACTTCAACTTGTCCATCTTTCTGCACGATAGTGCTGCGTGCGTACGGATCGAGGGCAACGATGAAGAACCGAAGAAGCCTCAATGCCATTTACCAGGTTCAAAGGCTTCCAGCTTTGCAGTTGACTCCGGCGGAGCGAAGCTCTCTGGGCTGCTCGTAGTAGGACTGGGCCTGGGGCAGCTTTCTTTTTCTGTTCTCGTATGGGCCTTGATGTCTGCAACGGGTGATTGCGGGCCTGACTCCTGACCAAGAAGAAGGTTGTGCGTTACATTACCTCGCCGGCGGCGCGTTGACGGCGGCCGGAGACGGAGGCGGAGAGGAAGGGGCGTAAGCGACGTGGCAAGTTCATGTCGCATGCGCAAATTATAATACTCCCGGTGCAAATCGACCCGCCGACAGTCGCAGCATTACGCGTCAGTATTAAGATGGGAACCTCAGCTAGAACCAACCAACGAATAGAAATTCCGCAACAACAGCAGCGCTGGCCATACACATGCAGGAAAGAGAAGCAAACTGATGACCATGCAATCCTTCCAGATCATAACTGTATGTACACCACCAATGGCCAATCTCAACACAAATCCAGCTACCGTCAGTACGAAAATGCGCATAAACCTCGGCTACGAAAATCAGCAAGCAACCAACAGTCCAACAATCAAGGGTACCGCGATCTACATTACAAAAACCACTACCATGGACCATGGAGTATGCACAGGCATGGATGGGAACTGTCATCAAGCGTGTGGGGCCGTTGGGGCCGGCTTGTCTTCCACCGGGTACTGCTGGTGCTGGGCGATGAACTGCTTGTTGTACACGCGGTGGCGCCGCTCCCTCGCGTAGATCACCCAGAAGATCAGGGACAGCATCACTGCCGCGGAGACCATCACCAGGCCGATGTACACCCACTTGCTGTACCGCTGCAGGCCGGGGCAGTAGTCCTGGTTGATGGTCGTGAACGTGTCGCGGACGAAGGTGCAGTCCTCCAGCTGAATCAGGAAAGGGCCGTACTGGTACAACCCCTGGCTCACCGTCACACCCGCGGCCATCTGACCATAGATCCTGGGGGTGACGCGCCCCACCGTGGTGCAGATCTCGGCTCCTGAGACCGTGGTGGTCTGGCATTCAAAGCTCTTGTAAACCTGCAGTTTATGCCGGGACATGAATCAATGTTATGTTATTCGGTGCTCACCAAATGCTGCGATTACATTGCATAATGGAGAAATAGATTGCCCTGAATTTACCTGAGTTGCATTGTCCAAGGTAACCTCTCCTCTGGTGCAGGTGCGGTTGCTCAGATCAGGTGTGAATGGGTTGCAGAGCAGCGGCATCAACGGCCCTGACTGATTGTAGTAGAAAGGCGTTGCTACCGGAGGAGGAGAAGGAAAGTTCTGATTCGACACGTTGGTGATCACCTGGTTCACCAGATTCACCAACTGGAATGTGACTTGCCTGCTTCTATACAGGGACTCATTTGCTGTGGCAGGTTCAACACAGGGGATAATCTCATCCAGGGCAGTGTGTTCTATAGGATGAGCAACCCACTCCTCCATTGCAACACAAGTATCTGACGTGACACTGTTTTGACAGAGAAGATGAGATGTTAGTGTGTGCGTGCGTGTGTGTGTGTGTGGGGGGGGGGGGGCGGTCTTGTTCCTTTATTTAATCATAAAGGTCGCCGTTAAGAGGGTGGACTTTTTGCCCAAAGTTGAAATCCCATGACAAATATATGTAGAGGTTCCAACATCCCAGCTTTGTTTTCTTTACTACAGACAGTCATATCTTACGTGTCAATATACAATTTGTACCAGTTTCGCTAGCAAGAGCATTAATGTGCAAATAAAATACAAATTTTGTTCCCATTAATTGATACTTACAACTGAACCTAGTTTGCAGTCTAAAACTGAAAGATAAAAGGTGCTAGTACATGATTATTAGACATGAAACTTCCAAGCATGATGCGATATAAAAAGTAAGCTAAAGTGTAGCTATGGTAAAATAGCTACAATTTAGTTTACAAACTAACTCCTTTTTGAGACCTAAGCAATCGTAGAAGATGTAAAGAGATAGTTGAGACTTGAGAGCATGAAAGATGTAAGGTTAAACAACTGTAAACAATTCAAGTAACAGGCAAGTTGGGTCAGACATAACAAACAACAAGGCCTAGAGTGATGCAAAAATGTAGCCCTGAGCCACTGATCCAAGTCCAAGATGACACTGGACTGGCAGTTGTAATGCAAATTGGTACCAGGCTGTGAATGCAGTCTACAAACATGGGCTGTTGATCGCTTGATGCAAGCACTAGATCATTGGCATGCCAGCATGCTTCAAACAAGATCAGATTTCAATTTGAAAATAGACCACAGCATAAAACCAAATGCAGCCAATCTTTTGCGTATTCTGGCTGTACGGTATAATATAGTTATGAGTAAAATGCACCAGCGGTCAATGAACTTGGCAGGGAGTGTCATCTAGGTCCCCGAACTTCCAAAATGCACATTGAAGTCCTTAAAGTTGCTAATTGGTTCACGTGACGTCCAAATCTCCATAACTTGTGTTAAAGGGCATGTGTGACATGCTAAACTGTGCGGTGACGTGGACCTGACATGTGGGGCCCACATGCCAGAACCATCTTTCTTCTCTCTTCCTTTCCGACTCTCCCCGTCTCTCTGCTGCCGCGCTCGCCCCGACCTCGCGCTGCCAGAGCTCACCCATCCGCCGCGCCACGCGACTGCGCCTCATCCGCCGCGTCGCCAGGCGAGCCCTGCATCTGCATTGCCCGACCTGGCCACTGGCCTCATCCACTGCTCCACCAGAGCTAGTCCCGACTCCCTCTCATCCCCTTCCCCATGGCTGCCGGCGAGCACCTCCCCTCCCCTTCATGAGTTCATAGTGAGCCCAGAGCAGCGCATCTTGGGAGGTAGCGACCACAGCCGTGGTCCAGCATGGGAGGACGACAGGGCACGGGCGAACGGTGTCTGGAACGGCGGTAGACGGCGGTGTGTGGGCGTCTGGGGCTGCGGGATGGCAGCTGATGCAGCTCGCCGGCCAGAGCGGACGGCTGCGGCCCGGCAAGAGTGGACGGCGGTCGCAGGCCGTGACCCAGCGCGTGCAGACAGCAGCCGCGGGCGGCCAATGGCTGGGATTGTGCAGCATGGGCTGGTCACCGGCATGTTCTTGTAGATTATATATATTACTGCATTTTCTTGGGGCCATTTACTACTCGATGGCTCTTTTGATGCGCTGGCGGAGGGCCACAGCGGCAGCCAGCAGCTCCGGTACGAGCGCGAGCGGCAGCCAGCAGCTCCGGTACGAGCGCGAGCGGCGCGGCTGCAGGCCCCTCGTCAGCGGGAGGTGGCGACATGGGGGAGGGGCGACGAGCGCTGGGGCGGCTACGGCCGGGGTGGTGGCCTTGGCGGGAGGCTAGGAGGGCGCGGCCACCGTGCCACTCAGAGCTGCGCTCGCGGGATAAAGGGAGGGAGAGAGATTGAGCGGGGGTCAGAGAGGAAGGAGGAGAAGCTCTGCAATCCACGTGTCAGTCCACGTGGATGCACAGCCATCATCCCACGCATGCAGTTTAAGATGGGTAATTGTGATTTGGATCTTACGTGAACTGATGAGCAAGTTTAGGGACCTAGATGTGCATTTTTGGAGTTTGGGGACCTGGATGGCACACTGAGCCAAGTTCAAGGACCGGCAATACATTTTACTCTATAGTTATCTTCAGGTTGATTTGTATAAAATAGGGATAACTTAATTGGAATTGGGCTGCAAGTCTGCAACTCACTGAAAAAAACACTTATAGCACCACACCAACCTAATGATCCATGTGCATATTAACTACCGGTGCAGGTTGGGAACCTACATTATTGTGATGTTTATTAGAATACTTACTTGTGCAGAAGAAGGAAGACACCGCACAGGATAAACGTTCCAGTAACCAGTATCCATCCAATAACAACCAAGCTGCAAAAATATCGTAAAATATGAATTGTATTTATGGTTTGTTACAATCAGATGATAAACAAAGACACCAACTTACACGGAGACGAGGAATTCAAGCCCAAAGATGGATAACACTGGTAGAGTCAAGAATTACTATGTTAGCATACGTGTTTAAAAACGTACAAAACCATGGCCAATTTCTGGCCAGTATGGGAAAAAAAATAGAGTACTTACCGAAGCCAATAAATGCCAGAAGAAGCATTACAGCCGCAATGATAATTAAAGCAAGCCGCCTGAAATAGAATTGGTTAACCACATGCACAATATCCATTATTTTATCAGTTGCATCATTTAGATCAGATCTCAATGATAAGGGCTGAAAAACACTTACACTTGGTTTAGCAATTTTTTAATCTTTGCAGCATTATCTGTTGTTTTAATAGCAAGATCAGTGGCTGATGAGTTCAACTTTGCTTGAATTTCATCAATCTGACTTTGCATATCGGAAGGCAGTAAGAATCGCCCAATGTCAACCTTCTTTGCAGCAGATAAACTATCAGACAGGTTCCTAAGGTTGTCAACAGTATAATTTGCCTGGCTAACAACAAATTTCAGAGTATGCGTTGTGCTTTTGTGGAATTTTCCCTGGCCATCATATAACATAATACATCCAGTACTGTCACCATTGAGTGAAACATGATCAGTATATACAACTCAAAATATATGCAATGACTCATGAAAGTGCCACAGTATGGAAGAATGGAACTTACATTGCAGCACAAGTGAACAATATTAGAAGTATCAATGACAAAGCATATGCTGCTCGGGAATACTTGTAACTGCGATGCGGACAACAGCAATGGTGGCAGCAAATCCCAAGCATAACCAGAAAAAACACCACAAACCACACCAGGGCAATGGCGAACAGGGGAATGGCTGTATATCCGACGGACTACCAAAGAAAAAAAAACAGAGCAACAAATATCACATAATGCAAGCAACAAGTGTAAGCAGACGATAGAGATGCAAATTTTAGAAACAAAAGACTTACAGCAAAATAATGTATTTCGCTGATATTCCAGCCACCTGGATATTTCCTGAAACCATTCAAGGGGTCCTTTCGGTATGTCCTATCTGCCGCCAAGACAAAGGAGCTATTCGTAGTGATGTTTATGTCAGCAGGAGCTTCAGCAATTGACCTCCTGGCCACCAAGCCAAATCCATCTGCTTTTGACAGTTAGAATTCCTTGTCACACACAGACAAACACCAGGAACCAATAATAAATCTTCCAACCGGAGAATACAAGGTAATAGGCATTTTTTACTGGTGGTTTAATACAACTATGCTTTTTTTTCTTTAGACTTTTCATTGGTAACAACTTCTGCAAAATCAGTGAGGCACTAATCAAGAGTCTAGGACATGAACAGACTGATATTCTCATGTTCATTTTAAATTAAAATTCTGATAAGTAAAGGCTAGATGCCTGTTGGTAAGTAAGAACAAAATTATAGTAAATTTATTGGCCACGAAATCACCTACAGACCATTACAAGACTCAGTACCGAAACCAACAAAGCAGTACAAAACTGCTTTGAAAAAAAAACCCACAATATAAGAAGGGGAATAGGCGAAGGAAATTTACACAGCCAAGATATCATCTTTCTATTTTGAAAAAAAAAACCCCACAATATAAGAAGGGGGATGAAAGAAAGTAACTTATAGGAACTCGGATTCCTTTTCTCGAAGAGAAGGGCGCAGATTTGATAGACAACAGCAAGCATAACGCCGAACCAGAATTTGGTAGGGTAGAACATAGGATTCTTTCGAAGAAAAAAAATGAACCTGAGGAGCAAAGAAAAGGACAAGAAACAGATGGACAAAAACCTGAGGACCACCGAGCACTAAAAAATTATAGGGACCGTTCCACGTGAAGAATTCGACCTCATTCCATCATACTAAGCAAAATGTTACTACATGTTTTCATAATAATTGGAAGAGCAAGGGGCATACTGATGTAACGAAATCAGCGCAAAATCGCACTGAATGAAAAGAAACGAGCAAGCATTTTTCTCTGAACCGAACCAGGTAAATGTAAAAAAGAGGAAAACGAGGCCACGCGAGGAGGGGGGAACAAGAACCTGAGTCGAGCGCGGGCGTCTGGAACTCGCGAGGAGCATGGAAGCCCGGGGCGGGATGCGCCGCGCAGAATGGCAGCGCGACGAGCAGAAGCAGGGACAGGCGGACGAAGGGGACGGGCAATGCCATGGCGGAGCAGCTCTGCCTCTGCGGTGCCCTTCTCCCCCGCGTGAACCCAAACAAGATCGCACCACCCGTTGCCCCCCACCCGGAGAAGATGAGAACGAAGGGAAGCTTCAGGCGGAACAGGGAGGGGTAGGAGCACGAAAGAGATGGGGGTCGCAAAGATGGATTCTTTTCAGGCCATGTTTTGTTACTCCCAACTCCCAACTTTGACACTATGCAAAAAGAAGATTCTCCATCACATCAAACTTGCGGTACATGCATGGAGTACTAAATGTAGATGAAATTAAAAACTAATTGCACAGTTTTGTTGTACTTTGCGAGACGAATCTTTTGAGCCTAATTAGTCAATATTTGGACAATAATTCACAAATACAAACGAAACGCTACAGTGTGCTACAGTGCTGTAACAGTAATTTGGCACCTCCCAAATTCCCCAACTAAACAAGGCCTCAGCTTTTGTTCGTCCCTCCCTCCTGTGACACCTGCGCCGCGGTTGGCTGTTCGTCGCCTCTGGGGGAATGCAGTGGGGTTAACGGGATTTTCGCCTCCCTCTCCTTGGGATTAGAGGTGCCAAAGAGTGGGATTTGGATTTGGTGCCACGACAGGGACAGAGATCTGGGGCAGCGCCGCGGGGCATTTGTGTTGCGTAGTGCGCTCTGCCAGCGCGCGTGTTCTTCCCAAACTGCCCAGGCCCCAGGGGAGCACTGGTTAACTGCCTCCAGGAAATTACTGCACTGCCCTTTACCAAATGGGGAAATTACCGTCGCGTAGCAGCACGGGGGTTCAGGACTTTCGACCGCGTGCTGCAGCATTCACGTTTCACAAGGACAAAAGCGGGCAGGAGGGCAATGATTTGCATCTTGTGAAGTGCAGCGTTTTTGCAAAGGTGATTATTTGATGTGATGCCTTACCATTAATCTGTCTTTATACTCCTCTGATTAAAGACGCACTTGAAAAGAATAATTAGGACGCGCGAATCGACCTTGCTTTCGCTCGCGAGGGAATGGATCAGATCATCAGAGAACAAGAAAGGGGGTGGCACCCGCCACCATCAACGACTAGTTGCCACTCGACACAATGGCACGAATAATATTGTGCTGGTACTTGCTTAATGCTCCAAAGATTAAAGAATCAATCACGGTGCTCAGCGCTGCTTCCGACGACACTAATAGCAATTTGCGTTGCTGTCGCGTGTCACCGGCTGGCGTGGAGTATGGACTCGCGAATTTCTTACGGGTATTGAAGGTACGCGGACGACCGCACCTTTTTTTCGATTGTTTATTCCCTCCATCTTCCTCAATCATGCTCCGACGAGCTGGATTATCTGGGTCGACAAGACAACTCTTCGTACCGAAGCAAAGAACCCCCTAATCTGCCGCGTTGTTCGGTTCCGTTTATCTACGGCGAGGCCGTTCCAAAGTGTAGATTATTTTAACTTTTTTAAATTTATAAATATTATTATGCGTCTATATATATTGTATGTTTAGATATATAATAATACCTACGAATCTAAAATAATTAAAACGATCTACAATTTAAAATGGAAGGAGCGTCGTAATCCTGAAGGATTTGGCGTGTGATTTTCCGCGGCTCGCCGCCGCCGTGCGTTCCGGCGGCTATTGGGCTCGCTAAATTCACGGTCGTTAAAGCAAGCGGCCAAGTACGCGCAGACTTTGGCGTCCTAGTGGTCACGTACAGGCACAGCCAGGTTCTGAAGTCTGAAGACTCCGAACAGCAGTTTGAACGTACACGAGCACGAGTCTGCTTGGATTCAGAAAATCATCAGAGGAGCGCGCAGCGGGTGCAGCCACGTCCGTGGTCGGCCCGAACATTCCGCCACAGCTGTACAGCCCCCAGACGATTCACATCATCAAAAGAAGGAAGAAACGAAAACTCCAATGTTGCCCACGTGGTGCCGCGCGGTTTTTTCTACTCATCTTTCTGCAGGTATTGACACCTTTCGATGGAGTAGGTTAGTTCTAAGTAGGGATTAGCTGTTGAAGACGTGTTGGGTTGGCATTTTGGCAACGGCAACGGCAATCCATGCTTGGGCAGGCAGCGAGGAACAAACGCCATGTGGTGGTTCTCTGCTGCTCCTTTGGGGCAACTTTCTTGTTCAGCAGTAGGACTGTAGGGCATTACGCATTTGCTTCCTTGCTCGACGAATGAAATGGACGTCAGCGTCCCCGTCTTTGGATGAGTCCACAGGCTGGTCTCATCCGCTGGGGCACAACACAACGTGTCGGACAGGGACGGGGGCCGTCGCGTTCTTGCTGTCCGCACCCGTGGTTCTGCAGGCGTACCACGTGGCAATTGGAATCGTAGCAGCGTCATGGTGGCGGGGAGATGTGGTGGCGGACGATGATGCGGGGAAGCGAAGAGCGACGGCGTGAGCAAATCAAGAGACGGCGAAGAGGACAAGCGGGCGAGCTTGTCTCCACCCTGCAAACGACGTCTGACCGGTCTGGCCGGCGAGCCGCCGCCGACGCCGGCGATGGGTACTCGCCCCACTTGGAGCCCTCCTCATCTCCTCCTGCTGGGCCCTGCCTGACAGGGGGCTCGAGATGGCGCGGCGGTCTAGGCCGTTCTACTAGGTAGGCTTTTTGTGCCTTCGACGCAGCCCATCCCACCACACAAACGCAAACCTTCCCTCCATCGATCGGGCCGAGCAGGCCGAAAACATTCGGGCCACACCCAGCCAGAAGCCCACTACTCATTGGAAGGAAAATTTTCGCACGCAGCGGCCACTTTGCTACACACGTGGCAGCGATGACTACCTGCAGTACCTCAGAGGACATGCCCCTCTTTGCTCGTGCGCGTCACAAGCAGATCAATCAATCAGTACAACAAGGAAGAAAATAAAGTTACCGTGGTAAACAATGACTAAATTGTTGATTTTGTTGACTAAGGTTACACTCTTTTTTTTCTTGTTTCACTAAAAAAGAAGAATGCCTCAACATTCTGCCTATCCAATAGCCATGTAGTACCACATTATTTCTAACATAGCCACCCTTTATCCTCTTTTTGAGAACGTCATGCACCACATCCTCTACAGCACTTTCGCCCTGCCTGGCTGCAGGCTCCCAAAAGATGGCCAACAAGCTACTCAGCTCTGCCCAATCATCAGCTGATAATTCGGCATGTGAAAGTAACAGCCGAATACTCTAGTCCGCCCTCCACCGTCCGGCCCGGACAGGAAGGACGCTCCCGGCGAAGAACACTGCAGCTTATCCGGCGGTGTCGAGCACACTTGCGCTCGCTGCTGCCTCACCCTCAAAGCACGCTCCCAGTGTTGGAGTTGGTGCTGCCTACTGACACACAGCGACGTCGCTTGCCCGCATACCTAGCAGTGCGCGTCGGTAGCGGCAATTTACAACTGCCGACCAGTCGCCGACGATCACAATTCACAGGTCCACCAGTTCACCTTCACCTTGCCTCTTTGAGAGGCCAGCAGGCCACAAAACATTTATCTGTTCTGCACCTGGTGTTCTGAATTTCTGATCAGCCAGTTTCTACGTGCTATTTGACACAGTGAAACGAGTGAATTATTCCTGACCTTACAGAAGTTACTGGAACTCTGAAACTCTTGGGTTTCTTAAACATTATCGCATCCGGTGTTCTCTGCGGTGCTAACATGCTAATCGCACTGTTATCATGGAACGAGCTTGCACTGGCGCAGCATCTTGCCATTTTCAGTAGTGCACAAGCTTTCGCTCGCATCAAATGTCCTCTGCTGCAGCAACATGACAATCGCATAGTTATAGCTGAACAAGCTTGCACTGACAGCATCTTGAGATTTCCTTTTGTGGCTTTTGCCAACAAGTTAGCGCATCAAAACTGTTACATTTCCATTCAAGAGATGGAAAAAGAAAGAAAGAAAAAGGAAAGGATTGTGTCTGCTCGCTAATCAAGCTTAGAATAAGGTAACTATGGCAGCCTGCTACAGCTGCTGACTAAGCTAGTAGTACCTAGTGGCCTATTTCCTCTTTGCACAAAGGGAACAAACAAACGGAGCAGCCAGCTGGGGGGCAAAGACTGCCGCATCGCTCAGTGGTGCCTAGGTTCATGGACGCTGGCGCCGTAGTAGTCTTCGTGGAACTCGGGTAGCTTATGTGTTGTCGCCCTGACGACCTCCTGTCCAGCGATGCTTCTCTTCGTCTCGCTCTCGCCTACCGAGCTTTTACCGGGAGCGACCTCTTGCTTTTGCACCAAGTTCTCGGCTGATTTCTGATAAATCACAAGAATGCAAGCACGTCAGCGTCCGTTCCAAAGTAAACCACCAATGCACGAACAGTTTCCATTCGGATATTCAGACACTGAAAAGAACTAGGATCACTTACATTGACAGTTTGCTGTTGGCTCTGGCTGACGGCGGCACGGCTCTCCGCATCCAACCTGATGGCTTCAGCCTCCATGGCCGTCAGCAACAGAAACAAGAAGACGGCGGCGGCCAATGACACGGAAGTCCTCATCTTTGCGCGGTAGAGAGAATGTGAAGACTGAAAGAGACTTCAGAGACCAAGTGCTGTCGCTTTACTCCTCAGCTCAGTTGGAACGCAGAAGGCTATAGGGGAACAGGCAAAGTGGTTTGAACTGAACTGAACCCATCTGACCTACGACACGCCCTACTTATACACCCCCATTCAGAGCTCAGAACACCGCCATGGCCCCATCCCAGTGATTGCTGTACTCATGCCTATCAGGATTCAGGAGTGGGCTGTCCGCACCTACAGCATACAAAAACAAGCTGTGCTGTCTGTACCAGTGTCGTCAACCCCACACACACCCATGCGAGGCGCTAACTTAGTTTATGGCGCCCCTGTCGCCCTTTACGGACGGCCGCCCGCACGAAATTTGGGCCGTGTTTAGGCCGCTGGTCCCTGGATTAGGTACACTGAGATGACGCTGAACCTGCAAGCACTAAGCTTCATTCCACCGGTTCTCTGTCCGGTCTCAGGCGCTGCGCGCATCGTCCCCTGGAAAGTCTCGCGCCTGTCTCGCGGCTCGTCAGCAGAGGCTGCGTATTTGTTCGCGCGTTCCTTGAGAAAAGCCGGGATGGCTCGCATGGACGGAGCGTTTAGTTGTTTCTGTCTGAATGTGTGTGACCGGACAGCAAATGTCTCGAAGGGGAGATAAGATTAGAGAAGGCCTGTCTGCTGGGGGTGAGAACAGGAGGGAGGCATTGACCTGGGTCAGGGAACCATGTCGCCGGTAAAGCGAGCGCAGCTGTTTGGGGATAAGTGTCAGCGAGAGGACGTTTAGTAATTAGGAGCTAATGCTAGGTTTAGGGTGTAGCACAAGGAAAGATCTATTGAAAGATTAGCTGCAAAGGTGGCATCAAAAGGTGCGTCGGCGCACGGGCAGCGATCTCGGTTGACCGGGCTCCCGACGTTCACGATCACGCGAGAGGTGCAGGAGCAGGATCGGAGGCATCGGTGGCCTGTCGGATCTCATCTGAGCTCGAATCGAACAGTGTCGTGAAGAGGGGATGTAGCATCGGTAACCGAATGATTTCGATGGTTCTCTATGGCCTATCGGATCGGATGGTACCATGTGAAATCTATCAAATCATGTCCAGGTTCCCCTGTCAGATCTTGTTCAGGTTGCTTGGTTTAGTTGCTGTCAGTACAGGTACAGCATCACAAATTCTTGGCTGAGGATGGTCATAGTTCACAATGGAATTTTCAGTACGGAAGCGTCTGCTTCGTAATAAAGTTATGCTACTGACAACATTTGCCACAACTGTAACAAGATATACCACCAGTAACACGAACAAGATATATCTAACGTGATCTGTAAATCTCAATATTGGGACGCACACATTGCATGAGAGAACGTTACTTCAATTACATTGATGTACTCTGAGCTCTGGGCTCAAATCATGAAGAGGATGGTACCATGTGAAATCTATCAAATCATGTCCAGGTTCCCCTGTCAAATCTTGTTCAGGTTACTTGGTTTAGTAGCTGTCAGTGCGGGCCAGCATCACAAATTCTTGATTCACACGGGTACTAATTAGGAGGATTAAACACGAGCTAATTACAAAATTAATTACACAGATGGAGTCTAATTCACGAGATGAATCTATTAAAACTAATTAATTTATCATTAATAAATGGTTACTGTAGATTCGTCTCGCGAATTAGACTCCCTCTGTGTAATTAATTTTGTAATTAGACTATGTTTAATACTCCTAATTAGTATCAAACATTCAATGTGACAGGAGTATCAAACATTTAATGTGACATGTGCTAAAGTTTAGCAGGCACATGAGGATGGACAAGTTCAGTTCGGAAGCGTCTCGATGTTGGGAACAAGATTTACCAACAGTACGGCAGTAACACGAACAAGATATGTCTGAACATGGTCGGTAAAATCTCAAAGTTGGGGGCGCACGCATCACATGAGAGAACATTAGTTCGATTACATTAATACTCCCAGCAAGGTTTTATTTACAGAAGATCAGGGGAAAACATCGCATAATGAGCCACAAAAGCCCCCTGGATGCACACTGCTAACTCGTCCTTACCTAGCTCCAACTTTTATTATTTACAGCGTCTCACAATCAGCTAGTGAGATCTCGGGTTCGTTGGTTTATTCTCAGACAAGAATAGTTACTCTGGCATGTCGACAGACAGTTGCTGAACAGCACCAAGATACCGAAAATCGCTACTTACAATTAACACTCAGCAATGTAGCACAACATCAGGACTGGCGGGGCAATGGGCGCGCCGTCACTGGCCTTCCAGGAGCACTCTGAGGTTGTGAAGCCCTTCAGCTGATATGCTGCGTGCAACCCTGCCTGTCCTGTTCACTCTGGTCTGGGGAGGGGCCTCCTGGTGGAACGAGACCATCACAGCTGTTAGGTTGTCCCTGGCCCCCCGCCTTATTGCCTCATCGACGATCTCCCTGCAGCACAGCCTCAAGTCATTGTGGTCTTGGAGCTTCCGTCGCGCGAAATCCACAGCATTTTGGTTTGAGAAGAAATCCCAGATGCCATCACTGCCTATTATCAAGAACTCGTCGTCCTTTGTCAATGTTATCATCTTCAGCTCTGGCTCAGCGCTCAAGGGCCCTCCAGGCTCACCCATCTCTTTCATGCCCTCGAGATGCCAGTCACCTAGTGCTCTAGTGACTGCCAGCTGACCATTCAAATAACCATCATCCACATAGCCACCAAGTGATTCTACACGCTTTCTTTCATTGATGCAGCACGGCCTATGGTCTTTGGACATTTCAATGGCAGTACCACACCGGGAAAGGACTGCTCGGCAGTCACCAGCATTAGCCACCAGAAGGGACCTGCACAAGATATGCTAGCAATTAGCATCTGCCAATGATAACTTACAAAAAATATTTTAAGCAAGAAGAATTCTGTCCACTCTAGCTCACAGCAAAACTAGAATTTATAAAATCATGCACAGCTGAGATTAAGGTTCCTAGGCTAGTATCCCAGAAAAATTTCAGATTTGATGACCTATGGTTCGACCATTAAGAAAAAACTTGATGCCCTTCAAGTACTTTTGACAGGAAGATAACTCAAATAATCCCAGAAATGCATACACCAAAACTGGTAGAAACCTATGGTGAACTGAACCTCTACCCCATGCTTTAATTTTCCAATCATATCTTGCAGCTTCCAATCCAATCATATAATTAAACAACACACTTAGTGGATAACACCATAAGTCCATAACCAGAGAATTAGAGATGGATGTGAAGCAATACCTTCCAAAAATCATTGCTGTAAGTGCTGTAGTTCCAGAAGAAAGTCCCTTGTGATGAGAAAATGTCTCTGCAAACTTACTATCAGTTTCCACAAACGACCTCTTGACTACCTTTTCAAGCTCAAGAGGAAAATCAGCATCTTCCACGATGACCCGTGGCAAGTTATCACGGACGTAATGGGCTGCATCTTTGCCACCATGTCCATCAAAGACCTGCGAATAGGAGTTAAAGTGTGTGATGAGAATAGAAACATAAGATATTTCATGTTTACTGCAGTTATGAAACTACGGGGAAGCAACTCTGTAATAGTACCACTAGAAGGGGTTAGCATACACATATTCCCAAAAAAAATTAGAAAAAAAAATTAACTGAAATTTTTGCTAAGCTGCAGGCACATTTAGCATAAGGAGTGCACTAAAATTTACAGCAAAGATAAAGATTTCTTCAGAATAACTCAAAGCAATATAATTTCCTTGTTGAAGTAGGAATGGAATATAAGAATGAACAGGTAATTACCCCATAGAAGGAAATCACTTCATCATCCACTGCTTTATAGCCAAAATTCTTTGCCAGATCAGAGATGCACACATGGGCATCTTCCATGTAATCACGACCTCCTATATCAGACCATTCCCCTGACCGGATGAACGGAACAAAGTTGTTCAACTTAGTCTGCTTGAAATCAACAGACACTGTGTTCTCACAAACTCTCTCCATCTGCACATCATCCAAAAAAGGATTAGAGCACGGTGAAAGAAAACAAATAATAAACAACTCAAACAAAAAAAAAAGCACCATATAAGATTCGATAGAGAAACCAAGAAAACAAATGGGTCAATTTCAAGGCGATGAAATAAAAATTCTAGCCCCATACTCCCACCTGGCCAACAACTGGAATTCCCTAGAGATACTTGTTAGCATCACAGAGAAAGCGCAATACTTATAGTAAGTGGTAACACAGCTAGTTGAAAGGGACATAGGAACAGAAGTCCAATTCGGTAAAGTCAGTAACAGAAGGCAAGCCATTGTTGGACAGGAAAGGCTTCAAGTAACCATTTCTAGAGAGGGCAATGATAAACAAAACACCCAAGAATGCACATAGGTGCTACCTGGCAGCTTGTCTGTCTTTCAGACAAAAGCTTATAGCATCATATAAACTTGACAAAGGAGCAAACAGCTGTGACAATATGATTGGACAGCAGATACTGCAGTTGTTCCTCACAGTTGAGCTAATTAGCAGAGTCATGTAAAGCCTACAGGTGTACATTCTTGGGCGCCACTCCATAGTCCACTTCCTGTTTGCAACATCACTACCAAGTAAAGGGACAAAGCTACCCCATTAAGGTCTAAAGGGTACCACGATCCATAGGATGATATTATGTATCTAAGAGCCATAGAGAGCTATAAAGAACATGGATCACTAAGAGTTGTCCACCGCCCAATCAGGCGAGTGAACAACACGACCCTTTAGCCCCCCTTTTTTTTTCTTGACCCCAATTGAGGAAGAAGTAAAGTACTAACTGAACTTTGCCAGTACTGATTATTCTACTTCTACATGCTAAAGAACATACTAGATGGCAGATTATCAGTAATTATATATCCAATAGTATGCCCTTCTCTGATGTTTAATAGTATCAAGGCCACTCTTTTTTGCCATTTGACTTTGATCTGAGGTAAACCAATTTAGGTATTATAGTGTGAACTTTGCTGTGCTGAATATTTCTGCTTGGCTAAATTGAAAAGCTTGCAGGAAGACCAGTACGCCGCACCACATATCATATGCATGACAAATTCGTCACAGAATCAAAAGTACAAAGGAACAGCGCAATGCAGAAACAAACAATTCGTCCGCAAGCTAGGGCAATCACAAAGACACTATTTTTACGCAACCTGAATTTGCACTAGAAACTTCTTCCCGTTGAACAATTCAGAGCATCTTCCCTTTCACACCTGGTGCGCGAGATAGAAAGGTATTGCTAAATGCACGAGAGTTCTTTAATTCCACTGGTGCTCCAATAAATAACTGGCCTCTCCTATCTATATTTTGCTCCGGATTTTCAGAGAAAGCGAAAGAAAAGAGAGAGCATTTCGACATGAAAAGAATGACCCGGAAGCAACCACCACAGCGAAATTTGGTTCCGTGTCCTGAATCGATCCCGTCCCCGACCGACTGAAACCCGCACGAATCACCAATCAATGAAAAGCGTGAAGTCCGGCAAGCGAGACCCGCAACAACAAATCACGAAGATTGCAAGCAAAAATCCGTAGGAAAAAAAAACACAAGAAAGGAGGTGAGGAGCGGAACCGGTGGTACGCACCGCGAAATCGGCGTGCTTGTCGATGCCCTGGTCTCCGAAATCAAGCCTCCCTGCGTCCTCCAGTCCCTCCACGCACATGTCGGGGGCGCCGCACGATCCGGAAACGAAAGGTCCGCTCTCCTCGACGCGACGCAACGCAACGAGCAAGAACTGCGGAAAAGAGTCCCGGGCGGACAGGGGAAGACGGGATAAAAAGGCGGCGGCAGGCAGGAGCAGGGGTAAGAGGGGAGCGCGGCGATCGAATCCGAGGCGGAGGAAAGGAGGACGGCCGAGACGGAGACGGAGACGGAGAAAGCGAGCAGGAATCCGAGCGCGTGGGGAGCGCAATGGGAGGAAAGAGAGGGAGAGTGGGTGCGAGGAGGAAGATTCTTGGGAATATCGCGGATTTGGAAGGGATTAACTGGCGATTAGCGCGATTGCTGCTGGTGCTGGTGAGGAAGAATCAAGGAGAAGAGGGGAGGGAGGAGATGGGAAGGAAACCGAAGAGCAGAGGAGGGCGAGGGCGAGGGTGCGGGGGGTATTTATCGAAGCGGGCTGAGAGTAGAAAAGCACGTGGTGGACACCGCGGCGGGTTTTTTTATGCGTGTTCTTTTTTTTCTCACCTGCTGATCTTTCTTTTTTTCCTTTTGGCTACAGTTTGGTGGTGGGGTCGCCCGCCACGGGGCTACCTGGAGCAACTCCAAAAGACAATTAATCTTACCCCAATATCTTCTTTAGGGTGAAAATAAAAAAAAAACTCCAACAAGTACCCCAAACCTCCTCCAATCTTTTCGCGATGCCAGAAAGCAGCCACCTATCGCGTATATTTTAACATTCGTGTTCCTTCCCCAATCCGCCAAAAAAACAGTCTTTTTTTTTTGCCGCGTGCGCGTCGGCTGCCGCCTGCTTGGCCCGCACCGCTCGCTCCGCACAAGCCGCGAGGGTTCAACGAGGATACCGCGCCGCCGCCGCCGTTCCCGGGCTCCTCCACTGTGGGCCGCGGCCGCGCTCCTCCTCCACCACCACCACGCAGACGCGATGGACGCCGGCATCTGGATGGGGCTCCCCGATGACCTGCTCCTCGAGGTGCTCACCCGCGTGCCGTCCTTCCTCCTCTTCCACCTCTGCCCCGTCTCACGCCGCTGGGAGGCCATCCTCCCGACCCGGCCTTCCTCGCTGCGTACGCCGCGGTGCCCTCACACGGGCCCTGCCTCCTCACCTTCTCCAGGGGCGGCGGCGGACGGAGTGAAGCCGTTGCGGGAGAGCGTGGAGATGAGGGGCGTGTACTCATGCCACTGGCCTAGGCGGTCGCGGAGGACCTCGAGGCGCTGGGTGAGGTCGAGGCTGCAGAACTTAGACGGAAGCGGGGACGACGGTGGGTGGAAGGGATGGTAGAGCTGGCCAGGCGGAGCCATCGAAGGAAGGGTGAAGGGGAGCTTCCGGTCACCGCGGCCGCTCGTGCTGCCGCCGTCAGGGAGCAGGATTGCGCTCGCGGCGATGTAGCTGGCGCGACAGTGGCACGATGAGGGGGTGGCGGCGACAACAGGGCGAGGCACGTGCTGGTGCCGCGGCGCCGCGACGGGGTGCGAGTTCGGGTGGGAGAGGGAGAGCATGGTGGCGATGGTTGTGGAGATGGGGGTGTTGCTGGACGTGGGAGGAGAGGACGAGGAGGACGAGGAGGGTTCTTGTGCGTTGGCGGTAGAGGAGGAGGAAGAGGATGTGGGAGACTGAGCGGCAGTGCCGGAGATGGATGCCACGGCGGTCGGCGACTATGACGAGGCGGTGGCGGCAAGGAGGAGCAGCTGGAGGAGGTGAGGAGCCATGGCGGCAGAGCCGACGGCGAGCTCTACTCGAAGGAGCGATGGAGCTCTGTTTTAGAGGTAGGGGGGTCCGTTCTGGAGGTAGGCCCAATTACGATGATGTGGTAAATATTGGGAGTAGTTTTTAGCGTTCTGTTGTGGCCTGATATATTTTTGGAGGAAATTTTTTAGCATAGCCTCTAATACCTCATTTTGGGAAAGAATTTTTTAGGAAACTCTTGAAGTTACTCTAAAAATGGATTCTTGGTTTTCCACGGGGTTAGTTTACTGAAAATCAAACAATAGCAAGCCACCCCCGGCCCATCCGCTAAAAAGATTGTTCGAAGGGCATGGTCAATTAGCTCTATCGATATTTAACAGCGTTTTGGGTGTGAATTAGCTCTAGTGTAACAGCGATTTGGTGGAATACTTTCACAGACCATGCCTGTTAAAAAAACATGTTTTTTCTTTGCCAACAGTAAAAAATCATAAGATCATACTCCATGCCACTAGGTCATCATAAATGTACTTTGTAGGAGGGGCATGGGGCACGGTACACTTACGGCGTGCTTCTGCGAGCAAGATACGAGAGGTGGGGGCGCGGCAGGGACCCACCCCAACGAACGTGAGGCTGGTATTTTCGCTGGATGGATCCTAGTCGCTTGGGGCGAGACCACGGCGTAAGTGCTCACCTCAGCAGGGCAGTGTGTTTTCTTCCTGCAGCCTGTGATATTTTCCTTTCCTGAGCGAACACACGAAAATATCCGTGCGCCTTTTGCCTTTTCTTTTTTATATACGCAGACGCCAAACGGGGGAGTCCGGACCTTCGCTGCTGGTTTCGAAGCCTTCGCTTCGTGGGGTCAGAGAAGCCGGACCTTTCTCTCCGGTGATGTTCTTTATGGAATGGTCAATCTTTTCAGGTCGCGAGGTAACATACAGGCCCTAGAGAAATTAAAATCTCCATGGGAGAAGAGAGGTGGTTAAGGTTAACCGCAACGGCACGGTTATTGACCCAAGTGTGCTCACGTAGTAAAATTATCCACCGCTGCACGCGGTTAAAGTGCACAGTAACCGCGCGCAGCTCCTGGGTAATTCTCAGATCGGTATTAACGTACGTAGGGACTACATGGTCCCACGCCAACAGCGACGGCTCTCTTCCGTGTCGTGTGTGTGATCCTCGAGGCGGACACGCGTGCGGAGCAGGGCCAGCCAAAGTGGCCGCGCCTCTGCCTGCCTGCTTCGGTGCTCTCTTGACGTCGGGCGCGCGTACACGTACGTGTCGCCGTGACCCGTTGACACGAGACGGCAACGAACCGACCCGCTTGCAAAACCGGCACGTTTTTGCCCCCCTTCTTGTCGTGTTTACTCGCCACGTCACGTCAGTGGTAGGCGTCGTCAGACCTTCAACACGGCGAGCTGCGGAGCTCGACACGACCGAGCGTCATGTCCGCACGTGCGAGGATATATAAGAGGCCCATCGGCTCCCTTTGGGATTTTAGCAATCGCTGCTCGGCCGTGTGAAACCAAACTGGTGTTTGGGAAGAGGGGGCTAAATTTTAGCCCCCGTCCCATCGAATATTTGGACACTAATTAGAAGTATTAAATCTAGACTAATTACAAAACTAATTACACAATCCCTAGGCTAAATCGCGAGACGAATCTATTAAGCCTAATTAGGCCATGATTTGACGATGTGGTGCTACAGTAACCATTCACTAATGATGGATTAATTAGGCTTAATAGATTCGTCTCGCGATTTAGCCTAGGGGTTCTGCAATTAGTTTTGTAATTAGCTTATGTTTAGTCCTTCTAATTAGTATCCGAACATCCGATGTGACAAGACTAAAATTTAGCCCACTCCTCCCAAACACCCCCTTATGTCAACCACCGTTGCCCTATACCCGGGATTAACAGTTAATTACACACATGCGTGTAGATCGACATACTCCAAGCTAATGTTAATTATTTTATTTAAGCGGTTGCGTTGGCAAACTTGCTGATCAACACTCCAAAGAGCTTTCGCTAACAAAAATATTTTTTTCATTAAAAGAAGCACTCCGAATAGGTAAGATTTTCACCAACGAAACGACGATGTCCGATCTACGAACTGTACTGTACCCTCTTTGTGTTTGGACGACCCTCAAGTATAAGCCGGACGCGGATTGCTTTATGATTGGCGAAGACGAGGCTGCCCGTCTTCCTTTCCTCTGCGCTCGTTGCCAACCGAACCGACTGTGCCCAACTACCCATCCCATCCATCCTCTTCCGCCCTAAAGCAAGAATAGACAACGCCGCCGCCATCGATCGAGCGATCCATGAATGCACGATGGATCCGTCACCGCCCGGGCGCCGGTCGATGCGTTTGGTTACGGCGATGCGATGCATGGATGGGCTCCGCTGTGATGTCTGTCTCGCACGCAGGTCACGCCCGTTCAAACCAGAACCGGAAACAGTACGTACTGGCAAGTCGCGTTAGGTTAATCAGTCATCGTCAACCAATTGATCCACGCCAGAAGCGATTGCTGATTAAGCCTAAATAATGTCACGTAGGTGCACTAGACGTCTCCGACGACCTTTTTAATCCTATTATCCTGCGCGTATACAACGACGACATGTTCCAGCAGACACGCACACTCGATCGATCCATCGTGGGCAATCTTGTGGCCGAAGAAACTTGCATCGCATAGCATACGTCTTTGCCCATTCTTGCAAGATACGACTAAAGCTTGCTTGGTGGCAATGCAACAATAATGCCTTTCCCGAGCCAATGGAAGATTGCACTATAGATGCGCACATCTCCCTTTTCAGATATACATGGGCGTGCCACTCGCTACTCGGCGTCGTCCCTAGTCCTGACCTTACCTTTGGGTGTTGCCCTTATCAGATCTGCACGCCTTCCGGGGGCAACAAACAGTGCATGGCCATTTCTTGATGTGAAAAGCCCTATGACAGACGTTGTAGAGGAACATGTTGTAGGCACCAGTGTGGAGCGGAGTAGTGGATCGGAGGCTTGTGGCCGAAGGAAGTGTCGTATCCTTTTGCCCCTTCTTGCAAGGTACCAAAAGCTTCATGCAGGTGCCCTTTTCAGGTCAATGGAAGACCGCATTGCCAATGGATCTATCGCCTTTATTTGGGACAAGGAAAAGAGCCACTACTCCCAACCTTAGCTGTGGCATGCACTGCCTTATCTCCATCGATCTGCGAAGCACAATTTCACTGAACCATCCCTTGCCGTTACAAGTCCTTGTCTTGGGATGGTTTGCCAACCTTTGCAGGAACGCTCTAGAGCATGCAAACTCAGAAGACTTCGTGACCAAAAATAAATAATAAAAAAAAGACAGAAAAAGAACCATCAAGCCGTTGGTCAGGAAGAGCTAGACAGGCAATACTGTCAGAGAAACGAACAAAAAACGAACCTGTCGAAGATCGGCCCGATCGGGATTTGGGAGAGATCGTCCGGAGATTATACATTTTATAGCTATCTTTCAAAGAGAAGATTATATTTCCTATTCACTATTCCGATCCAACCAATGAATGACGGTTCCTTTCCAACGAATGAGTAGAGCAGAGCAGAAACAAACATGGGACTGCAGCCGCACGTTTTCAGCTTTAATTTTCAGCAGATTCTTAGGGCTGCCCCGGTTCACACCTGCCGTCGTAATCAACACCCCCGAAAAGAACCACGTCGATTACGGATTGCGGTAGGGTAGGATTATCCACAGCTGACCGTGGATAAGCCACAAGCTTAACACACCTGCTGAAACGTCTCATGCACACAACTGCTGAAATCAGCATCCTGCACGCAGGTAAATTTCAAAATTCATGCTTCAGTATAGTATTGGATTCTAAACTCTTTCTTTCTTTCTTTCTCTCTTTCTTTCTTTCAATTTTGACCGCTGGAACAATCACTAATAGCAAAAGCTGCAAGTTGCTAGCCTATCGATCCCTGACCAAATGATATCTTGCCAGATATATACCCTGCTCCCTCTTTTTCAGATACACAAAGGATCTTGGTGCTCGTAGCGCTTACGCGCGCAGTCGCCTGGGTCCTGTGGAGATTGATCAAGTGCCGTGTGGGTCCTGATCAGCGAAAGGCCCCCCTCTCCTCCTCGCCGTCCTCCTCCCCTTCCAAAAGCTGGCGATTGCAACGGATAGGGACAGGGACGGAATAAAATCAACGCGAGAAAGCAGGAAGAAAGATCACAGGCGCATACCGTATGCATTAGTTTAATCCTTTGTTCCTAGCTAGGAGTAGCTTTCGTCCTCAAAAATAATTGATGGCGTGGGTTCTGATTCACCAAGCATCAGCTCCCCTCCATGGTCGTTGGTGGATGGCACAAGGCTGAGCTAGTGATGAGCTGAGCTAACGCAACATTGCCATCTCCCCTTTAACCTTTTCTTGAACAGAAATATGCGTGTGCTCAAATGCTCCACGAGCCAGTGAGCCCTTTCCTGAGGATTGTCCTGTGCGATGAGACTTGCTGCTTGGGATTTCGACTACGGAGGCTGGAGATGGTTCTTCGGGCCTCAAACTACCGTGTGGCGCAGTTTGTTGGTTTGCTTTCTTTTCACATCCACACACTAAAAGAAACCAATATTCGGTAATACTCCGTATAGAAGAAACCGGTTTTCAGTATTTGGCCCATGTCACATACGGGGCGGCCCAGCCCAATTTCCGATGGGGACCACAAGCAGTCAAGCAGATATTTCTCCTTCCGCTCGAAAAGAGAAAAGGGGAAAAATATCTCACTTCGCCGCCACCGCCGGAGGGGAGTTCGCCGCCGTGTCTATCTTCTACTTCTCTTCCTGCCGTGCTCGGCGCCGTGTTTTCTTAGGTCCCGTCCCTAGAAGCAGATCCCAGCTTCTGTTCTTCGGTTCCTGCGAGGTACGATTCCGTTTTGGGGTTCTATCAACTTGAGCTCGGGACTTTTTTTTTTCGCGTTTATGCTTGAGATTACGGAAGAAGAAACTAGCATCAGGTGGGCTCGATTCCTTATCCTGTTAATTTTGAGGTCTGGGCCTCGAATTTTACACTGTAACGTATGGAAATGGTTTTGATTTGCTTGGTACATTAGACAGTTCAGGAATCCCCCAGGCCAATGAATTCTAAGCTGTTCAGTCGCATGTTTTTTTTCCCCTAAAGACGTTCAGTCGCAGGTTTCACTTGATTAGTCAGTTGCTCCCTTCCAAATGTAATTTTAGCTTGTATACCTGCAATTCTAATTCGACGATTTGTTTCAGGTTCCTTTGCTATTCGTTGCAGAATTTTCAGATGCAAGCGTTTTTGTTTAATTTGAGGGTACGTTGCTTGTATAGTCTAGCTTCTTTGCCTGCTCAGTGATTTAGAAATACATAGGGCGCCACCTCTCTTCATGCTATTTACTAGTGAAAACAAACAAAGCAACTCTATAGTAAAAGGTTCAGAGGTTCACAAACTCAACAGCTGAAAGTTGATGATGATTATTCCTGCTGCCATATGATTATAATGCTTTTTAAATGCTTTATCTGATCGCCTTTATTTCAGTCCAGCACTCTGAATGCCTGCTCAACCCTGAGATTGCTCAAGTAGCAGCTTATCTGCATTGATTGATGGAGGGTCTCTCAGAGCCACTGCTTGCAGAGATCATCAAGAGGATTACAAGGACAAGTGATCTGAATTCTCTTTCCCTCGTGTCAAAGCAGCTCTATAATGCCGAGGCAGAGGAAAGGGGCACTCTCCGTGTTGGCTGCTGCCTTCACCCTGCAACAGAAGCCTTGTCATCACTGTGTGTCCGGTTTCCCAACTTGTGGAAAATAGAGATCAATTATTCTGGTTGGACGTCCAAACAAGGGAGGCAGCTGGACA
Source organism: Setaria italica (assembly GCF_000263155.2). Lineage (NCBI taxonomy): Eukaryota > Viridiplantae > Streptophyta > Magnoliopsida > Poales > Poaceae > Setaria > Setaria italica. The sequence goes on along the minus strand of NC_028450.1, from coordinate 40,569,628 downwards.
ACCAAGGGCTTCTTGTGCTTTCGTCTCAGTGCCCTTTGCTGACGGATCTCACCTTAAGCTTCTGCTCCTACATCAATGATACCGGTATTGGTTATCTAGCATATTGCAAGAAGCTCAAGGCGCTCAGGTTGAACTTTGCCCCAGCTATAAGTTCTAGTGGGCTTCTCTCAGTGGCGGTTGGGTGCAAGAGTTTATCTGCTTTCCATCTCGTTGACTGCATGAAAGTAGGAAGTGTGGAGTGGCTGGAGTACCTTGGCAGGGCTGGATCAGTGGTGGAACTTGTGGTAAAGGATTGCAAGGGGATCAGCCAGTATGACTTCCTAAAGTTTGGTCCAGGATGGATGAAGCTTGAAAAGTTTGAGTTTGAGATCAATGACAATTATTGGTTATCGGGGCCTCCCCTTGATCCCTCTTTTGATGCTCACTATCAGTACAAATATGATATCTGTTGTGAAAATTTGAAGGAATTGAGGTTGGCACATATTATAACTGTGCCAGAGATTGGACTTCGTTTTCTATTGAGGAAGTGCAAAGCATTAGAGAAACTTTGCCTAGACTATGTTATTGGTTTGGATGAGAGGGAGATGATTGCACTGTTCCGGAACTGCAGCAACCTTAGAAGCCTCTCACTTCGCCTCATGCCTCTACGCTCTGGACCGGGCATGGATTTCAGGACACCACTGACTGATGAAAGCCTTAAGGCCCTAGGTCTGACCTGCCATATGCTTGAGGTTATTGAGCTCACCTTTACATTTTGTTCCAGTAGGTATCCATCAGAAATAGGCTTCACGCAGGAGGGTATTGTAATGCTGGTTCAGTCTTGTCCTATTCGTGTTCTCATGCTTAATGGCGCCAACAATTTTGACGATGAGGGAATGAAGGGCCTCTCGTCCGCACAATTCCTGGAGACACTTGAGCTTGTGGATTGCGAAAGGATTACTGATGCTGGGATCAGTTGCATCACGTCTACGCCGTCCTTGAGCAGTCTCACTCTCCGACAATGCAAGAAAGTAACTGATAATGGGATGGATGAGCTGGCACGTTCATGGAAATTGGAGTCTCTGACCGTTGTAGGCTGTCGTCGGGTCTCTCGGAAAGCTGTACAGGGGGCTGCCAGATCAGTTCACTATTCCACGGAGTCTGAAAGCTTCGCCAGTCTAAAAGGAATGATAAAGATGGAAACAAGTACATTGTTCCGCCAAATATTTTCATGAAAGGGCCATGCCGACAATTCTGAAGGCCAGTGCAGTACAATAGAAATAGAAGAATCTTTGGGATATCGCTGGCTGTTATTTTCCGTTTCCCATATATTAGTAGAGGTTGTAGATTATATGCTGTATTAAGTAAGTAGTATTTTCAAAGACGAATGATGCCATGTTCTATATTATTACGATTAGTAAGTCCAGACTTTTGTCGAAGCTCCTTTGTACATATGAAAATAAAGCCACCGGGTGCATTGCAGACACTAAGAAAATGTTCAAGATTATCATAACATGCTTATTATGAGCTTGGCTACTGTGGTCTGGTCATCTCCATTTGCTTAATTCTGATTCACTTATTTCAATTATCTCAGTCCAACGCTCTGAAGCAATAGATGGAGGATCTCCCGGAGCCACTGCTGTCAGACATAATTAAGAGGATTACCAGGACAGGTGATCGCAACTCTCTTTCCATCGTGTCGAAGCAGCTCTACGATGTCGATGCAGAAGAAAGGGGCACTATCCACGTTGGTTGTGGTCTGCACCCGGCAACAGAATCCCTCTCATCATTGTGCTCCCGGTTCCCCAACTTGTGGAAAGTGGACATCAATTACTCTGGTTGGACGTCCATCCAAGGGAAGCAGTTGGGCAACCAAGGCCTCTTCGTGCTTTCATCTCACTGCCCCTCATCCTAAAGCTTCTGAATTCTGATCGTGCATTGATGACTCTGGCCTTGGTTATTTTTTTTCCATGACTTTACTGAGCAAGGGTGCTAAACATGATCTCAATCGACAATTGAGGAAGGTAGCACAAGGTGCGCTTGACGTTCGGTTTGTTTCATCCGAAGACCAGGTAGCAGATGCTTTCACCAAGCCATCAACAAAACTGATGCTAGAACGTCTCATGACCAAGCTCAACTTAGTTTCCTTGGCGTCCTTTTCCTTCTCGAAGGCGCCATCATTTTGTGTCCCCTTCCTACCCCACCACCGATCTTCAGGTGAAAACTGTGGCGGCGGTGATTATCGTCGTGTCCTCGGTGGACCGTCGCATTGGAGTACCTTTTTGTGGCGGTGCACTTCGTGCGGGTACTGTGGTTGCCCAATTCAGAGTCTTCAACAGCTAATGGTGTCCCACATATTCTCGCTACCTATGGGATTGGACGTGAGGATGTTTATGGCAACGGTATTGATTTGGTGGTCAGAGCTTCAAGCACAGCATATGGAGTTGTTTTTCTTCCCCTACGTTGGATTTGGCTCTTACTCCGGTTCCACATTCACACAAAAAGGTAATGATGATGGTTCATTTGGAGTCAACTTTACGAAACAAGCCGTGAAAGGAGGATTACTCAACCTATAAATTGAAGATTTTGAATTTCTTCTTCTTTAGAGATTTATTTTTCTATTTGTTCATCAGTGTTTCTGATGTCTTGGCTACATGTTTCTTGACATGTGCCTAACTTTATAGCGGTGGCTACTCTTTGTAATAATTTTGGTCTGATGCATTCTCGCAAGAGGGTGACTGAAGCCGGGAATATATTATCCATTATCCTCTTTACGAAGATAAACATTAAATTGAAAAGGTATCGATGCATGATCAGTATCTGCTTGGTGAGTTTCGCTATATTTGATCATCTTCATAATAATTCATTCTGATTTCATCTATTTCAGTCCAGTGCTCTGAGAAGCTGCTCAATGGAGAATCTCTCAGAACCACTTCTTGCAGAGATCATCACGAGGATTACCAGGACAAGTGATCTTAATTCTCTTTCCCTTGTCTCAAAGCGGTTCTACAATGTTGAGGCAGAGGAAAGGGCTACTCTCTGCGTTGGATGCGGCCTTCACCTTGTAACAGAAGCCTTGTCGTCACTCTGCTCTCGATTCCCCAACCTGCAGAGAGTAGAGATCAATTACTCTGGTTGGACATCCAGCCATGGGGAGCAGTTGGACAACCAGGGCCTCCTTGTGCTCTCATCTTGCTGCCTTTCGCTGACAGATCTCACCTTAAGCTTCTGCTCGTGCACTATCAGAAATTAGAGTCTTTGACTGTTGTAGGCTGTCGCCTGATCTCTGAGGCAGCTGTGCAGTGGGCAGCCAAATCAGTTCACTACTCTGCCAAGTTGGAAAGCCACGGTAGTCTCAAAGGAATGAAAATGCATACGCGATCGTAGATGTATCTTTGGCTGTGAACTCTCTTATTTCTATCAGAAGTTGCAACTGGAATCTGCTATGTTGCCTTGATCTGAATTTGTACTGTGTTTAGCAATATCGTTTAGTATCTCAAAGTTTTGGTGATGCTTTTATTGCTAGTCTTTATGATGTTCCCTGTTGGTAGCACAAGATTATTTTTTGCTTGTCTTTGTATTGCTTCTGAATTGAGAAAAAGGAGGAAGGCAGAAGTTATTGTGTTGCATAAAATTTGCAGACTTGCAGCTGCTTGTAGCTGTCCTTGTGCTGAAATTTCCAAGGATTAGCAGGTTGGGAGGCGTGTGAAATCCATTTCGATGTCCCTGTCCCTATTTAGAAGATGGGCATTATGAGAAATTTTACCCGTGGTACGTGGACAGGTGAATGATGGCATGACACGAGAGCAGCGGCGAACGCAAAACTAGTAACCAGCACACAGCCACAACGCAGCTTGATCATCCATGAGACCACGAGGGTGCTTTGCCCATGTGTAATCCCTGACGTGAATGTATAGCAGGCTGAGGCACCAACCCCGGTGGTAAATTTATGTTTGGCATCGAGCCGATTGTGTAATCTTGTCGCATGCATAGTAAGAAATGAATAGTTTTGTTAGCACTCCAGGTGAATACAGAATGAATCATCCACCGACGTTGCAACTAGTACAAACTCGCGACGTGAATGCATTTTTATCTAAAGGAACAGTGTTCTGGCCTCTACACCCGCACGGCCGCACATGGGTGAATATAGCCGCTCGACGAGTACATAGCGGAACGGTAAATGAAAAACCCTTGCCTGATCTTACAAAGCATTCCTTCAGACTCCACTGGGCTCTGAAATCTGAGCTTTGGTATGGTTACATGAGTTCTGTACATGGTGGTCAAGGGGAAATGGTGAAAGAGAGGGAAATCTGTCGTCTCACTGCCTTCTTCCTTCTTGTGCATAAGCATTCTAGTGTCCACTTGCTCCGCTATGAGGATTACCTGGATAAACAATATCTTTCTGATCCATACTGGCACACTCATTTGACCTGCCGTAGGAGAATTATCCTAACATCAAAATTCCCGTAACCTAAAATTCCCTAACCAAAAGCAAATCAGCAACATGTCACATTAAATACCGGGTAAAGGGAATGGTTTGAAAACCTAATGACCCACCAAAGACCAAATTGAAGCATGGCGCTTTTAGATTCCAATTTGCAGGTTTTCATTCATGCAGAACTGCCCTTGGGGCGGTGGTTGATCACAAGGATACATGCTGCTCCACTACGTTTTTAACATGTGGAAATCGATTAGCCCATCGCCTGTAACCTGCACGGATACTCCAAGAAAAGGAAAATGTAGGATTTTTTATCTGTGCATATCAAATGGGCTTAATTTTTAGGTCAATAGATTAGCGTGTTTACCTGATACAATCATCTGCTTCTGGTTGAATTGCTCCCCATCATCGTCAGGGACATCCTGAAGGACATTACACCATATTATCAGCACATCCAGTGCAATGGAAAAGATTCATTATAGTGAACAATTGCCTGAAACGAAATAATCCCAATTATGAAATAAGGACTAATTACCTGCTGCAAACTTCTGACAATGAGCTCAGACAAACTCCCAAGGGTCTTGGTGTCAAAATCAGAGCAGCTCAACAGAAATTCTTCTGATGTCAAGTCTATCAGCATTGCGCATAAGCAGGATGCTGTCATGGTAACCGATGAGGCATTTGTGGTTCCTATATGCAATAAACATATAGTGACCGGTTCAGCATGTTAACAACACAAACACACAAAAAAAGAGCTTGAGATAATCTTTGCTGTCAATTACACAAAAAAAGAGCTTGAGATAATCTTTGCTGTCAGTTAGTATGTTAACAGGCGTCCAGTTCATTTGTGCCCAAAATCTCAGAAATATTGTACTATAGAAGACTCGCATGTCAACTACGATATCATTCCAGCACCACATACGGGGAAAGATGCCAGGTATCGAAAGTCATGACACAGGTCAAAACAGCCAGTGATCGAAGTGCATCAATTTCTTGATATAACATTCAATCTGTATGAGCCAACAAAGGAAATAATTTATGAAGTCTGCGGATGCATATCTTAGATGCTGACAAGAAGCAGTCATCCATCAAGACGGAGCCAGGGAGGGGATGGCAGGGGCCATGCCCCCCCCCCCCCCCCCCCCCAATGCTCAAAACTTGTCTATTATAGATCATTGGATTTGGATTGAAATTTGTCCAAATTTGTTTCGTTTGACCGTGATTTCTAAAGAACTTGTATGATATAGTTTGCCTGGCCCCCCTTTTGCGCCAATCCTGGCTCTGTCCCTGTCATCCATTATCATAATCCGAAAAATGTGTTCAAGATGTTTTTTTGAAGTTTTAACCTAAGCAATGAACTTGCAAGAACCAAATATTGAGAAATGACTATAGCAACTACCCACATAATGATATCACCAATGATGAACAAAGGTACACGTTTAAGCTAATAAACAGAAGTTGGAGCATACCAGCCCATGTAACAAGTGCTTTTAGGAGGCGAATGAAACAAGAATCCACTGGAATATTGACACTTTTCCTCTACAAAAATACCAACAGGTTATTAATTATTCTCATGGCATATGCAGAATTGAACTTTCAGAAAATGAAGTCATTTACATTAGACATGAAGTTTATGATGGTATCACATGCCAAAAACATGCTACCATTGTCGATTCCATCCTGCTCAGTCATTTTAACAAGGCAATCTATAACCTGCAGAGACAAACACAGGCAATCAGCTGCTCTCCATATCTCAGTAAAAAAAAAGAGTATTAACTATACTGAACAAGATGTCTCTATTAATCTTGATGAAGTTAATCACCATCTCATGTGGTCATCTCAATCAATAAACATAGCATCAAAATTCAAAATTAACTGGCTATCTATGAGCCTCTAGAATGGGAACACCATGACATTGCATAACATAATATGATTATATGGATCATTCTAATCACTATATATTGGCTGTGGAGATCTCTAATCCGTGTTCACCTTGAAATAGAGGCGACAGAAAGGCCCCTTTTACAGAATGATAGTAACATGCTGGCAAGAACAGAGAAAGCACCAACTTTGCAAGGAACATGCAAAACGAACTAGGATAAATAGGAAGGTAAAATTAATTTGAGGAATAAGTAGTAAAGGAAACAGCAATCAAGTTGAAAAGAAAATAATCCTACTTACTGCCTTATAGCCGCCAAATGATGCCAAAGTTCTACATCCATCAGCCTCCATTGTTATTTGAGATAGCATTGGAAGCATGAAGCAAATAGAATAGAAGGGGCTGTCGCAAGAATAGAACTTTATACCATCAGTATTTTGCATCATGAAAGAAGATATATACACACCTGCAGAGCACGAAATCAAGAAGTAACCTTGATTCATCTTGACCTTCTATAGAAAAGATAAATTCCAATAGATTTCTAGTTTTCTCCTTGCAGGCATATGGTGCCTCTGCCAGGTAACTGCAACAAAGTATAAATGTTACTTTGAATTGACAAAAAATATGTTGTACAGAAGCTTGATCTGGGCGCTTTGCTATTGAACACGCACTTGGTTAACAGTTTATGTACATTGTGTGTACAGAAAAATATGAAGTGGCCAAATTGTACACATTTGTTCAGAAGGATGAAAACTAACTTATTTAATAGGAAAACCAACTTTGTTGACAATGTTAAAACAAATATACAATTCATCATGACAAGCAGTACAAGCAGATGGAGGAACTAGTATTTATTTGAAGTCCTAACTAAAGGGCCCTTAAATTGCTAAGGAGCAATTATTTGTTAAAGAAGGGAAGATAAGGATCCATAAATTCTCCTAGAATAATAAGATGAGCAAGCAGCACACCTTCCTACTATTCTCGCAGCTGCCAAAAGATCATCACCTTTCCGTTGCCCATGTTCCTGTCACATTTTCATCTTCATCATGTATTATCTTATAAAATACTAACGGACATATGTGGTTGATAAGAATATGTACCTTTGCATCCTGCAGAAAGTCTAAAACTAAACTGATTGTCTCGTTTAATCCAGTGATGGCCTGCATTATGGTACTTTCACGGATAGTCTGACTTGGTGCACCTGCATGCAGTTCAAATCTCTTTTAAAAGGAGAATGGTTGGTAGGAGCACAGTTATCTTCGTAGGCTTTCTATGAGCCATTCCCATGACTACTGACTTCGATAGAAAGATAGCTAATGTAATGAATTAGGAAATATAAAGGAAATGGTAAGATTTCACCCCCAAAATCTTAGATGCCACCAACACCAAAAGTTAAAGCACTAGAAATTTGGCAATTTAGAAGCATAACTCAATTGCTCTAAATTGCAGGATATAACACTGACAGCTGATACCCATGAAAAATAATTGAAGCTCAGATTAGATGATGTAAGTAACTGAACTAATAACCATTTTGCTATTGCGTGTGTTAAACTAGCGTGCCTAGCAGGTCGAGTTTTTAGTGTGCCTAGCGTGCCAAAATATTTTGCACTTCAAGGAAATGCTTTCAATGTTCAGATTTCCTTAAAGAGTGCTGCATCAGGACATGTCTCTGTGCTGATGCATGTTTTGCAACTGCGAACACATACGTAGATGGAATGGCATTATCAAAGACTGGTGCTGCAGAAGTGGAGAAATTGTCATAGATGATTGCACCGACAAACAAAATACACAGGTTCTAATCCTGGTTTGGTGCCCAAGGAATAAAAAAAACATGAGGATGGAAACATACCTTCACTGCTACTGGCATTTGATATCATTTTGATTATTCGTTCTATTAATGAAAATAATATAGCGAGGTTTCTCTGTTTCTGACAGACGGCTTCATCTGTCTGAGAAGTTTTTAAAGACTCATACTTCAAATAAGCAAGCTCATTTAGAAGGACTGCCACTTCAATTCTTGCAGACTCTAGGACAAGCAATACAAATCTGCAGAAAAACACAAATGTTATGGAAAATTAAAGGCACATCCCACAGAATACAGGAATGTAAAACTTACTTGTCAACAGGCAACACATTCTGGGTATTTTGGATTTTACAATCTTCTGACAACCAATCCTCACCTAGTATGGACATCATGCACTCCGCCAAAAGAAGAGCATGCAGCTTTTCAGAGGATACTGAACAGCAACAAAACATTTAATACCATGAACATCTCGAAAGGGAAGAAGATAATAGCATGGTTATGTTTCAATCTTCTATCCTGAGTACGCTATACATTCCTCATGCAATGGTAGGTAGCCAGATAAACAGACGACATGCAATAATTCCAATACATCCTATGGGTAGGTAAGAATAAATCAAGCTATATAGTGCTGTTGGAACAAAGTGGCACATATAAGTATTACTGCTTTCATCCCTAAAGAATGCACATGATTATATTAATTATTAAACCTATAATGTTAAGGTTATCTATTTCATCAATCTGACCAAAGAATTACAGCTTTCACAATATTTTAGAAACAAAGTTTTACATCATTTATGAATATGAAGCCTGTACATACCAACACGATTTTGGAGGATGGCAGTGATTCCAACTCGAATGTGAGATTCCCAAATTGATGCCGGCATTGATCTCAAAAGATCATGAAGTGGCTTTAGCATTCCAACAACAAAACAAAGCATTAAGGAGTAACAATAAATCATTGGGAAGAACTTATCCAATATCATGCATAACAAAACAAGTCACATGCTTCAAATAAAACAAAAGGAGGGGAAAAGGGTAATCCTTACAGATTCCTTTTGGGACAGGAGGGTGGTAAGCATGTGCAGGGCATCAAATTTAACTGCAGTATGAAGAACAGCAAAAAGCCTGGCAAGGCAAGTCACCTGAATTGCATTGAAAGTGTAGACCAAATCATCAGATCAATTTATGAATGGTGAAATGAGAAATGCAGAAATGTTCACGTAAAATATTCTGGTATGTCAATCATACCATGCTTGCCATTCCTTGCAGTTTTTCCACACTCATGTTGTCGACTTTGAGTTTATGAACAAGTAATCGCATTAGATTAATGGCAAGTTCTATGCACTTTGAACCTACAAACAATATAATCAAGAAAACCGTATAAGAAATTAAGCATTCGAACTAGATTGAACACCAATCAACCAAACAAAATATTGTATCTTTTTTCACAGGTTGATGACCCCAAAAATTGCTATTCATGAACCCATGGCGCTGAGTGGTAAGTACTGGCAAGGACTGAATTGAATAGACAAAGACCACATTTCAAAAGCAGAATAACAAAATCACCCATCCAGATGCACAAATTTAAAACGTGGCAGCTGAGATCTGCATCTTTAGGATCAGTTCTAACACTCCTCAGTTTAGAGATGAAATTGGCAACAAGATACAGGCAACAAAATGTAATACCATCTGGTAAGCTTGAGATTTGAAGGAAGATCATGTCTATTACACCAGGCTCGCAAAACTTGTAAGCCCCGTCTTCAGAGGCTATTGCAATAAGTGACAGAAGTTCAAAGCATTCTTCAGTGATTGCGGGATCAGCCCTGCAGCACATGATTTAGCTACAGTCATGAGCAAATATGTACAGATAGCAAGCATCAAAATTAGTTTTCGGGAGCAAAACAGTTGGTACAGCTCTTAACAGATTCAAAACAGGATATCATCTGTATATCCAAACAGCGAGGATTGCAAAATAACTAAAAAAACATGTGTACTGATCCATTTTACACTAACATGTGTACGAAGTGCCAGAAGGTCACAGAGAGTAAATTTCTTACGATTTGGAGACAACCTCGGCGACTAGGGGCACAGTGGAGACGACCCCCTCGTCGGCCGCAACCTCCGGAACGCGCGCGAGCCCGGCGAGCACCGTCAGGGCGAGGCGCAGGTACGCCTCCCGCTCCTCCTCCTTCCCTCCCTCCACTTTCCCCAGCCCTGCGCCCACGAATCAAAACCCAGTGACCCAAAGCTCAGCAGTCCCCCGCAGGCTAACCAATACTTGTGGCGTATGGCTTATTTACCGGTGTTGAGGAGGCGCCGGAGGAAGCGGGGCCCGACGGCGTCGTAGACCTTCCGGACGGCGCCGGCGTCGCCCGCGCGGCAGACGTTGGCGGCGACGAGGAGGCCCGCCAGCTTCTGCTCGTCGCGCTCGCCGCGGAGGAGGCGCAGGCAGTCGTCGAGCGGCGGGGCGGACGCCGCCATCGGCGCGGCGGCGGCTGATGTCGGGGATGAATCCTGCAGGAGATTGGGAGCGCGAGAGGTGAGGGGAGTGGCGCGAGGAGGGAAGGGGAAAGGCTAGGGTTCGGGGAGAGAGGAGAGAGAGCGTACCATGGAATGGATGCGTGCGACGGGGCGCGCGAGCGAGGAGAGGGAGAGCGACGGCGCCGCGTCGGGAGTGGGGAGCGACTGAGCGAGCAAGCACTAGAAGCGCCGGAAGAGTTCGAGTTCGAACTGAACAAAGGCGTGGGGACGGTGCCGCGGTGGGGATGACTGGCATCAAAGTCGGCGGGGCTTTGCGAAAATTCGTGGGTTTCCGTCCCACGTGGCACCGGTTTGACTTTGGTCAAGACTCTGCAAGGAGTTTCGGAGTTGACAAAAGTCAAAATTCAATTTACGTCTGCAACTCTGTATTTCTGCAAGAGTGGGGGTGTTGACTGTTGATGGTGTGTTTGGTTTTATGCCACATATCCAAGCTAAATCTGCGGTCATGGAATTGGCAACTCGGATCACCAAAGTAAACTACAGTGGCCAAAAGAAGGCAACCAAGCCAAATTCTGACATCCAAGCCAACCAAATGGCGGTCAAAATTGATCAAAGTAGTCTAAATTTGGTTTGAATAGTTAGGGCACACCGAATACCCTCTTGGATCTCAAAGTAGTCCAGGATGTAAAGAAGATGTATTCCTGACGATCGTTTGGGACAAAATGTTCGTTGCAAAATTGGCCGGAACAATGACCAATCCAGTGCTTTGTAGATTCGAAGCAAAACCAGTGTGCTAACCCTGGCTAACCGGCAGCCGGCTACCTGCTTCATCAGTTTTCTGTTCTGAAAGATCTCATCAATTTCGTCATGATGAAATGATCCTTGCCAGACTTTGCTTGCACTCTTGTTGCTGGTCATTTTGGCTGCTACTTCCTTCGTCAGGGAATGTTCCTTTCCCATCATCCGAAACACCCATTAACCTTTTTTTTTCCGCATAGAGATACTAGTAGTAGAAGGCAGGCAGGATCGCAGGAAAGAAGGAATTAGCTAGTAAAGGTGCAGGTTGCGAACGGCAAATGCAGATGCTTCATGCTTGGCTCTAGTATTGCCCTGCTGTTATTTCATGACATCGACATGAGTCCTGATATTCCGCTATCGTTACAGTCTCAACTCTGAAGTCTCAAGGGCAGCAGAAAACCAACTCGTTTACAGAGGACAGACTGCTATAGTTCAGTTCAGTGGCTGTCTGTGTTGGTGGGCAGCTCCATCTCCAACCTGCATCCCCCTACGCGGCGACTTGCTAACAGAGTTGGGCGGCGGCGGCGGCATTGGCTGCACCATAGTCGTCATGCCGTTGGGGTTGGGCGAGGGAGGCTTCTTCACCGGCGTCCTCTGCCCCAGACGCCGTCTCGCAGCCACGGCGGCATGCAGGCGCCGCCCCTCCTGACGCTGCCGTACCCAGACTGCAGCACGCATATGCAGGCAGAGCCGTCAGAAAAAAAATATGAAGGAATCACGGGTCAAAAGCGGCTGCGGCTGCTCATGGCCTACCTGATGAGCCGGGACGGGACCCCGGAACCCAGAGCGAGAGCGCAGCGCATGAAGCCAGCAAGAGCAGCAGCAGGAGGAGGATGCTGGTCTTGCGATGCATCGTCGAGGCCGGTGGAGACGGAAGAATCGCTGGCTGGCTGCAGTGGAGACTGGAGAGTCCTGCGCTCAGCCAGGGTCACTCCTCAAGTAGCCGTGACCACTTGGCCATTTGCCGAGTGCTGAGCGCGCGCGGCGGCCGAGACGCGAGGCAAGCTGGTTTTTGGCTGCACTCTCGGATCCGGTTGACCTGCGCCCCGCGTGTCCGGCTGGCGCTGTCTTTTGGCCGTTTCGTCCCGGCTCGCGCTGCCCGGCCCCCGTGATGCATGCGACGACGATCTCCGCGGCGCGGCCAGACGGTGCTGTACCGGTGTACGTGGTGGCTCCCTAGCGAAACGGTGCGCGTCAGGACGATCACGATAGAGACCAGCCAGCAGCTGCAGAATACTGGACCAGGCAGGCCACAGGGTCTGCATTGTGTTGGGCCACACGCTGAGATTAGGCCGAGATGCACATTGGCCGCTTCAGCCACCAGCACCTAAATAAACAAAATTTCCCGAACAAATTCTTATTGCTGCCAACACATGAACCATACTGCTGGTGCTGGTCTACACGAATGGGAACGGGAATTTTCAACCATGCAACGGCGCCGTAATCTTGCATTCGGGCAAGGCGATTTGTTCGTTTGCTCATCGCTGTCCGAACGAAACGGTATCCCGGAGTTCTTCTTTCTCTAGGTGCCGTAGGAAACGGGAGAACAGCTAGCTCGCGACCTATCTGCCATTCTGCCCATGCATTTTACGAGTAATTGACGGTTTTTTATATAGTGATCCGTCATCATCAGCGAGGGATCCGCAGAGGTCAAAAATCCCACATCACATGCTGATTGCCGAGCCGGTAAGCGAGCCCAAGATCAGGCGGCCGCGACCTTGTAGCCTGTAGGTACCCCGCACGCAATGTTGCAGACGTAGAAAAAAAAAGAGGGATAAAAATCTTAGTGTACTTACCTACCCTTCATTACGAGCCAAGTAAGGTCGAGAAGAAGAAATGGGTGCGGTTTTTTCTTTTAGGATCGACGGGGGAGAGGATATCCTGCTCATCTTTTAATTCATTTTAAGAGGAAAAAATGGAGGAGCAAAATCATGGCAAGTCTAAAAAATGTTCAGCAGCATTGCAATTGCGGTGCTAATAGAAAAACCCTGGTACTGTGTTAAGCATTTATCCATATCCTGTAGATGAAATTCGTGTGTTTATTTGAACAATTGTTTGCTAGCTTCAGTCCTTTTTTGATCTCAAAAGGAACACTGCTGCATTTTTGGCTCCATGAACACTGGGCGCTGTTCAAAGCTGGATCTGTCAGTGTCGTCGACTGCCAAATTAGTGGCCACTACCAGACACTCGACACGAAGCATCCTCGGCGTCTCTGATGGGTAAAGCGTACCGACCCATTCCATAATCCCTGCATTTGTTTGCTTGCATTTGTTCTATTTAGTCCGGTACCTCATACCCATAATTAAAATTTGAATTAATTCCAGTATTAAGGGCACGATTAAGAGGTTGGTTATCCGGTCAATTTAGCTGTCAGTACTGTTGTGCCGTGGTCACTGTCTTTCGTTTAAAGAAATCTCCTCGTCAGACAAAATGGATGTTTGGATATCACTACAAGTACGTGTTTGATAAGTATGCATAATTTGGTGCTTGGTAGAGTAGACTTGAGAAGAAAAAAAGAAGTGGTACTTTTCAGTCTTTTGTGGTGTGCCTTTTTCCCAACTTTAGATGACTTCTTTATTCATCTTTAAAAATTGGATGCATCCCTTTCCTGCTCATCTCTGAAATGCTCATTTATGAGTTTATTTCATGGTTCAGCCAAGCAACTAATCGAATTTAATATGGAGGACATGACCCATTGTCCATCACTGAATTCTGCCGAGTCCAACGAAAGGACACTGTGCACATGACGGCAATTTCTCTGCAATTACCTAGGAGTAACCGATAAAAACCATGATTGAGACCAACTGCACCAGGGTTATTGTGCAGGCCCGGCCTGTCTGCCATGGCCTTGTGCCCCCATGTTGAAACGAAGATACTCTTTTTTGCAGCGTTGTCAAAATCCTAGAGCCAACCCCTGAGCAAAGGGACCAAATCATAGCACCACATGGCCTTTCAAAAAAGAAAATCATGCCATAGCACGACATGAACTGCGGCCAGGCCGTGCCAAAAGAAAAGAGGTGTGTTCTTGTTACAAGTACAGCAAATGATGAAAGGTTCTGCAGTGTTGGAGACCATCAAGATTCGTGCGCAAAAAATGAAACGAAGATGCTGCTGGGCTGCTCTGCTTGGACAGGACGGCGACATGGCCGGTCGGCCAACCAGCGATTCAGCATGCAGTCTGGTGCACTGAACTGACTTTTACTGGTCTTTATTAAAAGGCCGTAGCAACCTAACTGAATTATTTTTTTTATTGAAAAAAAATCTAACCGAATTATTCCGGTGCTTTGAATCGGGGAGAAGGAACAAAGCAAGCAAGCAAGGGGAAAAGTTTAGAGATCACCTGATGCTCATCTGGTCTGGGATAAACAAAGCAACGTTTGTTAAGCCCATGAATTCTATCCATCTTTGCTTGCACGCATGAAAGTATGAAACGGTGTGGCTACGATGTACCTGCCCCTAAGCAAGTGGATGCATGGGCGTGCATGATCCTCTTTCTGCTGTACGCAACATGTGTGCTTCCAAAAGTTAACGGTGATTTCTTCTTTCAGAAAAAAAAGTTAACAGTGATTGCATGTGGATAAAAAACAATATATGGCATACAGTTACACTGGATTTAATTACTAGGTGAAAACTAATACGCTAAGCATAAGAAAAATCGAGACCACATTGAAAATCAGTAGGAATAGAATAAGATTTTTTTTTCACCACTGCATACGATATGATAATTGTATGCAAAAGGAGAAAGCTTGCATTTTTCGCTCGATGCCATTTTTCTTGACCAGATCACGCGAAGGTCAATGGCTTGATGAGATGATAAACCACCAGAGCTCCATTGTCCACAAGGCAATTAATCTCCAACCAGCAGTCAGATAAATACAAGGTAATTTTCAAACCAAGCAAAAAATATAAAGGCGACGCGACCCCGCAGACACGGCACTTCCGAGCGATTTACTCGTCATTTCTCTCATCCATCCCCACCTGGGCATCCGCTCGCTCTCTCTCCCACTCGGAGAAGAGGAAAGGGGAAAAAAAAAACTCAAAAAGCGCGGAGCGAGATGGGCGCCGGGAGCAGCCGCGCCGACGCGCCGTCGCGCCGCCGGGCCCGGGCGCGCCTCGGCCTCGGCGGGTGCTTCGGAGCCGGATCATCCTCCACCACCGCGGGCGCTGCTCGTGACGGCGGGAGCTTCGCCGCGGACGCGCCTTCCTCATCCTCGCGCGCTAACGAGGTAGTTCCAGTACCGCGTCGCGTCGACGCCTGACTCCGGATGCCGGAGCGCGCGGTAGTTCCAGCACCGCTTAATCCGAGCCTTCGGCTACGGATTAGTCTCTGCTGAGGTGCGGATTCGCCGCGAGGAATCGATGATTCTGAGGTTCTGACCCCTTAGGTTGTGAGATTGGAGGGCGTGATTTTGTAGCTGTATGAAGGGCGATTCAGAAATTTGACCTGTTTTTGGAGTTCTTGAGCTATTATTACTTGCTCGAGTATATGATAAGTTTGGAGCAGTTGGCTAATGGACTGGAAAAAAAAAATCTGTGGTCCTTCGACCTTCATCACATATCTGCGGGTCGCGAGCATGAATAGTTGCCTCTGATCTTATCATGCGCCCTTTTATAACGCACATGAATGAAGAGTGAGTGTCTCCCATAGCATGTCTGGTGCACGTTAAACGGGCTGGGCCTCCACATGACAGTTTGAAGCAAATTTGTGAAATTTAGAACATTGTGTATGTGTTTAAGCGTTTGTTGTTTAATACTTTCTGTTAGTGATAGACTGCATTAAATCTCCATATATTGCTTTTATGCTGGTTTCTGATGTCAGGAAGGTGTTGTCTACAGGTACAATCTCGGCAATCAGGGCGAGCAGTGAATGCTCTGAATTTTCAGGCTTCTCTAGCTGCTAAGGATCTCCAGATCTCCGGTGAGTCAAATCCAAGACTGCATTCGTCTTCAAGCACCATAAGCCATCATCTCAGGTTCAATCACCTCAATTGTCATGAAAACAAAGAAGATGGCCTGGGGGCTGAAAATGCTGAAACAAGTGGCCTTGAAAGCTCATCCAGAAAAGCCGTCATGGTTAGGGGAAGTTTCAGTAATGAAGCTGTTGATGTTGACATAACATCGAGAGAAGGAATAAATTCTGTAGGATCAGAGCTGGGAAATGTTGCTAACACAATCCCCATTAATGAACTTGGTGGTTCGATTTCTGAATCTGATTTGCACCCCTCGTTGATAACATCTGGAAGGATCGTGTCTGACTTAGAAGGAGAGATAGCTCCCCAGGTTTCTTCATCCACAACTGTTATGACTAGTGAAAGATCTGATATATCTCAATCTAGCTTAACATCTATGTCGCCTAACTCCTCAACTGCATCATCCGTTACTGGAGAACCAACACCAGATTCAATCCCTACCAGAGCAGATGTTCCCATATTCAGTGGGCCACACGGTCAGACTGGTGGGAGTATATTACATGATGACATGATGAGCATTTTCTCAAATGATGGTCTAGGACGCTCTAGAGATTCAAGTGGCAGTGAAATAAGGAGGAGTCACAGAAGGGTTCTATGGGATACATTTTCCAGGCGTGGCTCTAGAGGTTATCCAGAATCTGATGTTGATGATCTGGGATTTTACAGCACATGGCTAGACATTGGTGATGACCTTTTTGGGGAGTTGGAGGAGTCAAGACATTTTCATCGCAGACGCCATGGTTCAATAAGAGTAAGCCAGTATTCAAGATCCCGGGTAATTGCTATGCCTTATGTTTTTGCTGTTACGTTTTTCGCAGATTCATTACATGATCACACCTTCTTAACTTGGCATTCTTCTTGTTACAGATTAGGGAGCATCGCCGTGCTGTTTTTGATAGTGGCAATGAACAAAGCACTGCAGCTTGTCCTTTGGGGATTCATCCAATTGGCCGATGCACCTGTGATTCTTTCTTGATTGCTGAAGAATCTAGTGCCCGAGCAAGTATATCAAGAATTGTCATGTTAACTGAGGCTTTATTTGAGGTTTGTCCTTCGTACACATTTGATTATTTATCAGCAGTCTAGTTTTGTATGATGATGGCATAATAAGTGACACGGTGGAGAATATAGAGCCAAAGTCTTGTCATTGTCTGTTGTGTTTACAATGTTATCTCATTTACAATTGTATTCTAACTAACAGCTTTCAGGCATGTCCGAAGCTGTACAGCAAATATAGAATGTTCTTAAAAGTAAAGTTGTACATGGGTTAGTTAAATTCAAAGCAGATTGTTGGCAATGTGTGAACTGTGAACTCCATTGCTATAATTGCATTTTCAGCACATTACCACTCTAGTATGTTAAGATGGCCTGCGCAATTCTTTTCAGGTGTTGGATGAAATTCACCGTCAACCTGCATCACTTTCACTTTCCATGGTCTCTGTTCAGGCTCCTGAATCTGTAGTTAATTCATTGCCATGTAAGAGCTACAAAAAGCTTGAGACACCCCAATGCAGTGATGACATGGAACAGTAAGCCTCCCATCATTCTAATCTCTTTCTTATTTTCCTAAGGCAAAAACCTTGCGTAATCTGTTCTTGGTATAATATTGAGAGTTGCTTCAGAAAGAAAATTGGCCCATATCCTTTTAACAGACATCAGTATTTTATTCCACAATTGAGATCAGGTAGGCATACAGATAGTTCATTCAGAATAAAACAGATAATAATGAGACAACGATGAGTGTTCCTGTTTATTCATACATGGAAGTTTGGCATCGTTGCAGCTTACAGTAGCTTATTAAGTGGTATTTGCTGTATAATACAGTTTCTCCTCAAGACATAGCTAAGCTAGAATTGAAAACTAGTATGTAAAGTTTTATTATTCAGTTGTTTTTATTACTAATTTACTATCACTATACGCTAGACAGTTTCATTTTTGCATATGCTGCCTGGATAAATGGTTTAAACAACACTGTGGTATCTGAAAGTTTAGATTCTTTTGGAGTCTGGACACTCCGAATTGTGTTTGACATCTAATGTTGGTTTTTACTGCCAAGCTCTTTCATATACCCTTGAAGGCTTGAACCTTTGGGCTAGAAAATCAATATGCCTTGCAAAGTTATGATATTTTGTTGTATTCTTTGTATGCAACAGTCGTGACCACCTTGTGTTGAGAGTAACGCCTGCTGGCTAGCCCTGTTTTTTTTGTTGTTCCTTTTCATTCTCACTGTTTTGGAGTTTCTGATCTTTAAACCTAACATATTGTTGTGTTTGTCTCATCAGGTGCCATATCTGCTTAACTGAATATGAGGACGGAGAGCAGATAAGAACTCTTCCGTGCAAACACGAGTTTCACCTGCAATGTGTTGACAAATGGCTGAAAGAAATACACAGGTATCCTTCCTTGTTCTGGTATGCACATCAATACCAGTACCACATTGAGGGAGCGGCTAACGTGTCCTTGCAACGTCCTTGTCTTTATCCTGCAGGGTGTGCCCGTTGTGCCGTGGAGACGTCTGCGAAGCTGCCTCCTGAAGTCCTTGGCGCTGCCATGCCTCCTGCCTCCGCCTCTCCATGGTGGAAACTGGTTCAGTTTCAGTCAGGCAACGGTGATCCTGTCACCTTAGACCGTTGACTCCGCAAGAGTCTCTCTGCTGAATAGAATGGCCAGATCCTGCGACAAATGAGGCGTTTCCTTGTCAGTCTTTAAGATACCGAGACTTGTATATAGCTTTTGTAGCCTCCCTGTGTATGACAACATGTACATATATGTAAATTCTAGATTCAATTTTATGCATCTCAACGCTGAAGCTTCACCGTCAGGTGCAGATGTTAGGTTCTGTCAAAGAACCTGGGCAACACTTCCCAGCATCCTTCACAGTATATACTCTCACTCACTCAGCTTAGGAGCTATGCAAAATGTGATATTAAATTGAAGTTTTGCTGGACGAGCTGCAAACGTGATCGAAGCTGAAATTTTAATAACACAGGTAAATTTGCTTTAAAACGTTTGAACTCTAGAACGGAAAGTGGATGAGGCTAGCTTGCTGAAGGTACCCCAGCCAACGAAGAACGATAAACAGTTTGCAGGTATAAAGCGCTAGGACCAAAGTAAAATTCGTTAGAATTGGCGGGGGCCGCGCGAACGCGTACCCCCTCTACCACAAATTATGACGTCCACTCTCCCACTTGGGGAGATGGTAGACCAGCGCACCCACCAAGTGCAATGTGGGCCACTGATCTAGGCCATGGGCCATCTTGATCGCCCATCGACCCCGTCCAGGTAAGTATGGAACAACGGTGGCCCAGGGCCTCGTTATGTAGGCAGCTCGGCCGCTCGCAGCTGGTTGGGGTGTCGAGGTGGGACTAAACCCCGCGCTGCTGGAGGGAAACCACGAGCCGTGCTGCCGTTGGATCCCGCACGGACGGTCCGGAGTATTGAACAACCCACCGGCAAAGGCAGCTGGTTCGCGTTGCTGAATTGGGCCGACAAGAGAGGCCACTAGATGGACCGGGCCTAGTAATCTTCTTCTTGTACCGTTTGCCGATTTGGGAACTCGGTTGATTTTGAAGTCCTTTTTTTTTAACTCTTGTATTTTTTTTACCGAATTGAACTTGATTTTTTTTCCAGGTGTAAATTGTTGTGGTCGAACTTGTTCGATGGCATCCCAAACTTTCACCTTGAACACGTGATTGGTTCAGCTGCTACATCCCATCGGCGTATCTTGTTTAGAATGGAGATCTTTTTAAACATGATGCGTCGGATTCATTGCTTTTTTAAAATCGGAGAGTGTAGGACCATGAAAGATGCGTCCATTTTTCCTTTTTTGATTGGGCACTGTGATTGGTGCTGGCCTAGGCAGCTCCTTTTGCATAGGTGAACTGCATGCACAATCCCTTACCACATAGCCGTGTGGCAGTCCCTGATGGGTGGTGGCTCGAGATGTGCAGATGCTCACAGCCATTGCTGCAGCAGAGAGCACGCTCTGAGCACCCTTGGCTTGATACCGCATGATGTCATGCCGGTGTGCGAGTCTTCCTGATGCCGTGCATTTCTCGTATCCGTGTGTTTCTTTTTTTTTCTCTCCTCCTCCCCCTTTTCACTCGCGTGCATGTTCCGTGTGGAGAAACTCCACCGTGGTGCTCTCTGACAATGGATGATGGATGCACCACGATACGAGTTGCTTCTTAGTGTTCTTGCAATTTTGGTGGTGTGGGAATGTCCAGAGATTGATGGATGGTGGGGTATGGGGTAAAGTTGGTGACAAAATTGTGGTATGTCACTCGCCACGTAAATGGAGCCGTCACTCAGTGCCCTCGATCGCAGCCGGAGATAGCTAATCCCAGTGCATTAGCATATCGTGCATATTATTGAGTCAATAGATTTTTAGATGTCATGGGCTCATGGCACGGAGTAAATGAAGAACGAGAGAGAAGTTGGCATGAAATATTGCTCACCAGAGGACTGAGATACTATATCGGAGGCTTGTCGAGCTTTGGAATCTACAGGTACGGAGATTTTCGCGAAGAATGGATGGCAGTTTGTAATAGGCTTTGCTTCTGGCCCTTGTTTACTTCCCAAGTTGGGAGGTACCAAATTGGCATTTTGCCATAAATGCGACACTGTAGCGTTTCGTTTGTATTTGTGAATTATTGTTCAAATATTGACTAATTAGGCTCAAAAGATTCGTCTCGCAAAGTACAACAAAACTGTGCAATTAGTTTTTGATTTCGTCTACATTTAGTACTCCATACATGTACCGCAAGTTTGATGTGATGGGGAATCTTCTTTTTGCATAGTGTCAAAGTTGGAAGTTTGGAGGGAAGTAAACAAGGGCCTGGTCCACCTTTTGTTTTCGCATGGAACAAATATGCAACTTTCTTGCTGGATGTATACTGCGATGTAGAGGCCGGAATAATTACTATTCCTTTATGAAAAAATATCGGGATAGTTATATCTTCTATATAGTTTTATGTATACAGCAACTTCGGAGAGTGTGGCCTGATACAAAGTAATATGATTGGTCTAGCAAATGTAGTCTTCTGAAGAGGTAAAAGACATGTTATAAAGTGGTCAGATTAGGCCGTGCTATACGGTACATTGTACAACTGCAGCACTTACTGTACATTTCATCGTACAATAAGAGCACAAGAGCATGGAGAGAACCGCAGAGAGATGGACTTGGATTGGTAGTAATTACGGCTTTGAATTTTTAGGCTGCAACGCGATTCGTCATGCTGTACCACCACCTTCCGCTACCGGACGTGGACTAGCTTAGCTAAGCAGCTAAGCAAGGAGGAGGACCTGCGAGCTAACACACACACAACCCCCTACGTGGACAGTACCTGCTGCAAGTCAGAACGCCCGCACCTCTGGCCTGGCCGCGGGTGTGGCACTGCCACGCGCATGGCGGCGAGGGGAGCCGGCCTTGCTCCGTGCCTCCGTCGTCCCGCCGAGAAGGCTTGGCGGCCGGCTGGCCAGCGGGCAGGCCGGTCAGCTCAGCTCAGCTGGGGGAGGAGGGGGCGAGGTGGACTTGGGCGCGGCAGACGGGGCAGCGCGAGGCGGCGCGGACCCAGGGCACGGCGCAGGACCAGTGGAAGCGGTGCGCGCAGGGCAGGTGCGCCACCACGTCCCCAGCACGGAGCTCCTCCAGGCACACCGCGCACTCCCACGGCGCCTCCGCCTCCGACGACGGCGTACTGCACCTTCCCAGCCGCCTCCAGCTGAACCGACGGCGCCGGGCCGCCGCGCCTCCACCGCTCGCCGGCTTCGAGAACGAGAACACCTCCCGCTGCAGCTCGCGCGGCGTCGCGCCTGGCTCTGCCGCCGTGGCCGAGTGCTGGAGATTGTTGCTGCTGGCGTCCGTGCTCGTTGCGTGTGGTGGCTTCGCTGCCGTCAGAGGTCGCACGGTGCCCGTGCTCATCTGATGCCTTCAGCAAGTTGCAGGTATCAGAGTTAGTTCATCGGGTTCAGACAAACTGAACGATGATGGGACCAGAACCAGAGCACTGAAATTATCAGCTCTGAAACAGAAACCTAGTAGATGGATGCTCTGCATCTGAAACGGTACATGTCTAGGCATGGAACGAGATTCCCATACAAAGGTATCCTGGCACAGTGCTGCGAAAAGGAAATAAGGAGTACCACCCATGATTGGATTTTATCGATCTATCTTTTACGTGTTTCCTAAAAATTGAACACTAGGAAATCATCATTGCTATAACTGAACCCAGGATGGCAGGATGAATGAAGCAGGGGCCTATGGATTCTGATTCTGAACCTCAGCTACAGACTAGAAGTGGAAATGCTGTGGCTCTGAAGAACATTACGGCTAGGGAGCATTACACACCTCTTGACCGCAGATTCTCTCTGGCCCCTGAGCTTCTGGTCCAGCCTCTCCTTCGCCTCCCGGGCGTTGCTGTCCAGCGCCCACGCGCGCGCCATCATCATCTCCTTGCACACGCCGCTCCTCTCCTGCAACCAAAACGCACGCAGCAAACTAATTAATCAGAACTGGTACTTCAGAATAATGCATGCATGAACAAGATCAAAGCAGTCATGGAACTGACAGATAGAGAACTGAATGGAAATGAGAGAGACCTTGGAAGAAGCCACCGCCGAGGAGCCAAGGTGGGTGCGGCCATGGCCGCCGGCGTAGAGGCAGAAGGACGGCCGCCGCGTCCCGCACGGCGCCTCCGCCGCGCCGGACGACGACCCGCCCTGCCGGAGCCGACGCCGCCGCGCGCACTCCACGCCGGGGAGCATCCCGGCCATGAGGACCATCCGCCGGCGTGTCAAACAAAACACCAAGTGGCCGTGCCTTACGTGACAGAGCAGCGATGACAACAACACACCACCGGCAACCTGCCCGCCTAGCAACACTAGCTACGACCTAGCCTTTTCTGATTGTGGTGCACGCACTACTCGACCCTGCGATGCAAAAGAGGATGGAGCTACAAGGGATTGGTGTGTGTGGAAGCCATCCATCCGGAGCAGGAGGAAGAAGAAGACGAGGAGGAACCCAGCCATCGCCATCTCCTGCCACCAATCATCTCGTTTGGGCAGGTTTCTATGTATAGGGAGGATGAGAACTAGGAAGCTGGAGGAGGAGAGCTCATGCTGATGGCGTGCCAAATGCCAATGGCCGCCCAACTACCTATCTCTCCACCTCCATGTGCTAAGTAGAGATGACGGGTGTGTGGAGCCTGACAAGGAATTCCTAGCGACACTTGTTTGGACACTTCTGAGCACAACGATTAATCGGACACGATAAACGTTTTTTTTTTTTGGTTTTGAAAGGAGGAGGGATAATTTGGCTGGCTACCGTACTTTGAACCAAGGTAAACGTGACAAATAGAATATCCCCCCCGGCACAAATTTAGCCAGCCTATTTTGGACATGGCTGATGACTTGCTATCTTTTTTTTTGTTGGGTGTGCTTCCAAGATTGTGAGGCTAACAGGCAGTGCTTTATTCTTGGCGTGCAGATTTTATTTGCCAAGGACGGCTAGGAAGGAACTATCTTATACTAATTCTTAATAGGCGAACTAGACTGAATGAAGCTCATAAGCACACACATGACAATCACGTTCTCAGTTCCCCATGCCCATTTCAGATCAAAGGGTACAATAATGATCAGTTGATCACCGTACGCCGCCGCCACAACCACACCTTCACGTACGGCTTCACTCACTGGTCACTGCAATAACATCTGTATAGTACAACAGCCCGCGAAGAAGCAAGCAGATACGTCTTGTACAGAGGAAAAAAAGCCATTTCCGATCGTCCTCGTCCCACATCCTTGTGGTTCCTCACATGAGAGACGCTCTTCCTGTTGGGTTGCCATGGCGGACAGGGTTGGGGAGTGAGTGGAGCTTGCATTGGCGAGGCCTTTTTTGTTTCAACAAACATTATCTGCGGTGCCCGCGCACCAAGTAAAGCCTTAGCTTAGCTGCAGTCCGCTGCTGTTGCCGCCTCGTCAGCGGGTGTGGTGAGCGTACGCGTCACGCACCAGCAGGGACAGAGCACCAGTTGGACCTCCACTTCTCCTTGAAAAATAGACAACGATAATCTGAACACTCCTTTTAACTCTATCATGCATGGACTCAAAAAGTTTAACCAATCACACGTATTGCTTAGACGTGCTTATCTGGTAATCCGCCACACAAACAGAAGCCATGAAATAATCTGAATGGTGTGACTGATCGGCCACACACGGATCCAGGAGCGAGAGGCGGAGAGGGCGATCGCGACGTGGCGGAAGAGGGAGGAACACGGCGCCTCACCGTATTGCTCCTTTCAGTCTCGCCACCGCGATGCGCGATGGCGATCTGCCATCACTGCTTATCTGAATGAGACTGCAATCGCCAAATGCAGTCTAGATTGCCACTCGATTGTCGATTGTTTCTTCCAAATTAAGAGCAGGAAAGTCTGGCCAGATGCCCAATGCTGCTCAAGAACGGATCAACTGTTTCTGCACGAGTCCATGTCTGTCGTCAGAGAATGGATCAACAGAGACTAAAAAAAGCGAATCTCCATAGCCAACGGTTTAATGATGGATCAGCTGTCCTGAGCCTGAATAAAGATATGGTCAGTGTTGAGTGTTCCAGATACCTAAATGCCTTTTGCTTGGCTGGGCACTCTGAGTCCATTTCTGCTTCTGCACGAGTTGTCAAGACGTCGTCATGAACAAGATGGAGAATCCTGAGGATGTGGATTCCACTACCACCTTGGATGTAAAGGCAATCACGCCATATTCGTAGCTGCGTGGACAGGAACATTTCCACTGCAGCTGGATGGCGATTCACTTCTAACAAAATTCCAACAACCTCTTATTCAGTATTCACCCTTTTCCTTTCTGAAGCAAATTATCTGTCGGTACACCAATTTCATGTCCCTGTGGTGCTCCCAGAGGAAACTCGACTAGAATTTGAAAAATTCACATCAATCCAGATTCCAACTAGATTTCCGACTCACCTGGGACAGTTGTTGTCATAAGAATTGTTCGTTTCAAAGAAGCTGGCCAAAAAGACACGCAGGCTGTAAGGATCAGTCCAGACTGTCACCGCATGGTAGGTGATTTATCTAGAAGATGGTAACACGAGGTTGAATTAATCCAGGCAATCACCACTTCACCACCACTGCTCATCTTGACATGGATGCAGGAATACTGGCAGGCGAGGGTCGAAGATGTTCGCCCTCGCCATGTGCTTGTTCTGCTGCTGATATTGCAAGTTGCATGATCTCTTCGTGCTTGGTGGGGTCTGGGACAAATTGAAGGACCACAGAATTAGCAAAACTGAATTCTGTCAAGAAGACGTGCATGTGAAGAAGGGAAATAAGGCCAAAGACTCCCAGTCCCAGTATCTAAACCAGACGAAAAACATGTATTCGATGCCAAGTGTGCATATGTGTAATGTGTTCTGTAGTGTCATGAATCCATACTTTGCCTTGCTGTCTCCCCTTTGTATTCAGTACTATGCAGCTCAGGCAATGAAATAGCAACTAGACACAATATAACAAAATAACCCAATGCTTTACATACATGTGCCCTTGGTTTCTTCAGAACTTTAAATCTTCATGGCACCAAACAGAACCAAAGAAGAACAGTATAAACAGTTAAAATAGGCACGGTAGGAGTAAACCAGTAGCCAAGTAAAGTTGAAGGACTTACATTGCATCCACCTCCTTTAACATACACGGGACCATGGCATTCACTTCTGCAAATCTGAAAAGGTCTAGGACCAAATTATAAGATAAAATTTGATATAAGAGCAACTGTGATTATATAAGGGAGAGATATGCTGCCTAATAGAGGTCCATTATCAACTTTTGTTAACTATTTGTTCTCTAAGGCCTGAGCCTGACCCAGCCAGCCCAAGCTGTGTCGAGCCCACTTACTTCAAACCTATACCAGCTTATCTTCATGAAAATCTGAATCCACACCATCCAAACAACATTTGGCTGGGCTGGTTTGACCCAGTTGGATATTCAAGAGCACTCTAGGCATGAGAGCCTAGAAAATATGGGTTTTATGGCCCATCCCAGCATTTGTTTCATGTAACTGCAACAGGTAAAAGGGTATAAGGTTAGCCACAGATAACACCATTATGAATTTTGCCATGGTCTCCAAATCATAACTTTGGTAACTGATGTAAGTATTGTCCTTTTTGACTATTATCAAAGTAATTTTCGAGACAAACATATTACTATCACTATATGGTGGATCTCAACATTGACTAAGATATGTTGATCAAACTACAATGAAGCCTGCACAGATCCTAAAACAACACTCACTTTTGAATGAAGGGAGTCAATCTGATTATTTACTGAACAAATGAACTGTGTGGACAACAAGTTCATCATAATTTCATTGTGGCCTCACGTTTTATGAACTTCCGATTATGTGTTTCATGAACTCTACCTATGAACCTATAGTAAATAACAGCGGATGATATATAATACCTAAGTAATATTTTTTTAGTCAGCAACTGAATACTCCTCACTGTATGTGGATCAGCGGATGCTAATTACGCTTAACAAGCACCATTAGGTACAGTGTAACAAACTGCTACACAAGGAAAAAATCCTTTAAAAAATCCTAGCTGAAAATGTTAGGTATCAAAGATAAGAGTAGAAGAATTCATATGAAATACAAGAATCAGAATAAAGGATCACACATTAACTGTAAGAAACTGAAGAATACATAAAGGAGCATATGACCAAATAAAATCATATGGAAAAAATAGAATTCAGGAAATGCTAGCAAAAGTACAAAACATATAAATAGAGATTAATATGACTTGAGCATCAAAGATGATATGACAGCAAAAGTAAAGTCATTGATTAGCATTCTCTAATTATAATTGAACATTAAAGATGCGTACAGATATCTTCAAGGCAAACATGATCTGCTAGCTTCTTAGCAACAAATGCCGCAAACAAGCTTAAAAAATAAGCCATATCCATATCATTGAGTAAATCATACAGTTAAGAAATGTTGACCCAAGTCTAGCTGAAATGTCTATCAACCGAAAAAACTAACTACTCTACAAAACTGTGATAAAGGACCAAGCTATTTTATAGCACAAACCATGTATGAATCCAAGGGCGCATGCCAACAACACTACAACAGTGGCATCAGTTATGCCCCAAAACGTGTGCCTATACCCCACCCCCCACCCCCCCACACACAATTATGCTGATGGTGGGTCTTTAACATGGTACATGTATGCAAAACTCAAGCACAGCTCGCGGTCACGCCGATCACCCCAACCACCCCATCCTTTGAAACCAGCCTGATACCCCTCTTGCCTCTGGATGATGCGCACTGGCCAATCAGCTTTGATGTTAGGGACTTTGTCGATCTCCTCTAATTCCACAGCTCCTGAACCATTATCCACACAGACATTGCTCGAACCTTGGCCTTGGTGCAGGCCGCATTTGCCAAAATGTGCAGCACTTCTCCTAGGCCCCCTGAGACTGTAAACAGGAGCTCCAAACGATGGGTACACAGTTGCCCACATGGTTATATCCCAATTGTACTCATCAAATGTGCAGAACTGCTTAGCCTTGGCATGAATCTTCCTCCACACTGTTCTATTGAAGGCGTAGCCAATGTTACCCATCTTCTCGGCAACCAAGCTCTCCCAACCTTCGCCTTTCGCCTTGACATCTGACGGCGCCAAATTGACAGCATAGCACCCGGGACACTTTTTCGGTTTCAAATCCACAAGCAGCTGTGCGTTCCGGTACGCATTAGGGAAGATGTAGTGGTCCTCCTCTATGAAGAGAATGTGGCCATCGAAGTCCATGGTCTCCTCCAGCCCATCCCACACGGTGTTCATCATCCACCACCAGTGGTGCTTGAGAGACACGATCCTCGGAGACCTGTGGTTGCCGTACTGGTCCGGGTCGCCCTGGCACCCCTTCTCCTTGGCCTTGTCCTTGCTCTGGCAGTCCCCAGGGGTGACGCCGGGGAAGGCATCTGGGAAGAGGTGCGGCGAGTAGGGCGCGAAGATCTGCTTCACCTGGCAGAAATCGATGCCCTGCACGATCTTGTCCATCTCCGGGAAGTAGCCGTCGTGGCTGACGATGAGCAGCGCCTCCCCGATGCCCTCGACGCGGGAGAGGCTGTCGACGACGAGGCGAAGGTAGCGGGGTCGGTTGTGCACGTAGAGCACGATCTTGAGGTGGCCATCGGGGAGGGCCGGGAAGCGGCCGGTGTTGCGGGGCGGCAGCGCGTTGCGCGCGGAGAGCGAGAGGGAGAGCGGGCTCTGGCGCGGCAGCCGCGGCGTGAAGTCCGGGTCGAGCAGGATCTTGCGCTGCGCCACGCTGTGGTTGGCCTTGGCGTGGGAGGAGCCGAGCCGGCGCGTGGACGCCGGGAGGCCGCCGCGGCTGCTTGTGCGGAGGAGCTCGGTGACGGCGAAGACGGCGACCAAGATGACGAGCAGGAGGGGCGCGGTGCGGGAGCGGAGGCGGGCACGGTGGTGGTGGGACGAGGAGGAGGAGGAGGAGGAGGAGGAGGCGGGCATGGCGGCGCCTCCGAGATCCTAACCGGCGGGCGCGGTGGGATAGCCGGATCTCGCGCCGGCCGGTGGAGGAGTTTGTTGGCTGCTGGGTAGTGGAGCCTAGCTAGAGTCTTGAGAAGACCGCGTCGGCGTCGCGATGGGGCGGAGCTGCGAGAAGCAAAAGCAAGAGACTTTTCTTGGCGTGCTGTCGGCTTCGCTCGATTGCAGCGGAGTACACTAGTTTGTTTGGTGTTCTGCTTTAACGGATTTCCGTGTTCAATGTTTCCCACTCTTTATTATACTTTCTACTGAAAATTAGTATTTTCTTTAAATTACTACTGCAGATTATTATGCCCTACAGGCTACAACTCAGAGTCTCAAAGGAAAATTTGCACTTACTGTGTGAACTGATTAAATACGTTATCACTCCATCCCTCTGGTCACGAACAACTGATGTTTTATAGTTGTCATCAGCAGTGGAGTTAGAAATTCAAAATTATCTTATTAAAGGACAATAGTGTTGATGTTTTACTAAAAAGTTGATGTATAATGACCATTCATATTCCTATTAAATAATGAGACAACTACCCTTTTTTTCAAAAGCCTAATAGGGGTGGATCTAGCGGTGGGTGGGCGGGGCTCAAGTCCCCCTACCGCCGTTTGGACAATGAAACCCCCTTAGCTTCTTCATGATTTTTTAGAAAGCAGAAAGAAGAAGAGAAGGGAGGAAAAGAAGGGGGAGAAGAACGAACCCCTCCTAAGCTCACGGACTACATCCACCGTTGAAACTAGTGAGCGAAAATATTACGATTAATACACTTGTTCAGCCGATTATTGTGAAGAATTTTCTTTCGAGGCCATAGACAAACGACAGGTCATGTCGGAATTGGTGGACGAGTCTCAACCTCAAAAGATCGATCACTCTATTGTGTAAACTACCTAACATGGCTTCGTATTTTGCAGGGGAGGGTGGGGTGGAAGGGGACTCCTATGCATTTACCGAAAGGTTGATAAGCATTTGACATTAAAACCTAACATAGCCCATCCTGTCATCTTCAACCTCCCCTTGGCTTCGTCCTCCTGTTGCCGCGCGCCGCTCCTCCACCCCATCGGCCACCGGCTCCTACCTCTCTCGGGTGTTGCTCCCCCACCCCGCTAGCCTACTCCGTCTTCGACGGTGGCTATTGTTGACGCTCACTATTGATACATTTTTATCCTGTTTATCTTCAATAATGACATAAATTTAATACCTAAACTATTAATTACACCTACTAAATCGGTCATTTTCACATATGCAACATTTTTTGGAGGATATTCTATTTTTTCAGTGAATTGGACCTAAAAGTATATTTTTGAATAAAGCACTGAACAAGCATCAAACCAGACGAAGACGGAGGCCAACATGCCCAGGAAGGGTCTAATCTAGGCCAATCGGCCTAGGGTCTTCTGGAGCCTTCTGACGTCCATCTTTAGCAAGCAATCCTCCGAGATGACTTAAGTGCTAAGTTTGTGAAGATATGGCAAGGATCACCTCCGGATCAAAGAGAAATCAAAGAAGATCAAGCGGAGATTTGAAAAGTCATTGAAGATCAATCTCATCCTGAATCAACCGATGTGCTAGACCTACATGCAAGTGAAAATAAGACTTTAAAGCACCAGAGGAGACTTGGAGATGAAGCAGGACGCGAGGGTTTCCTTCGCCCCCTCACCTTCCAATTTTTGCCACGTGCTCTCTAGACTATAAATACCCCAAAAAATCCATCGAGCACCATATCCAAGACAACATACTCAATGTGAAGCAGCAGAGAAGTAGAAGGAGCTTGAGGGACACCTCTCCGGAGAGCCGAGGATCGTGCAGTTGTCGGAGGCTAGCGTAGGCAAATCTCTGCCAGCGTGATCACCTTGCGAGGAAGATCATGCTGGAGTTCTGGAGGTAATAGTCATCAAGATCAAGGTAGTATCCCGGTGGTGATCTTGTAATGTACAATCATTCATGGTGAAGCAATAGATGTGTTCATATTCTTAGCAATCTAAGTATCTCCTTTGATAGTTTTATGCTTTATCGGGTTTACTTGCTTTTCAATCTATGAATCGATTGATAGATTGCCTAGGTTGTTCTTGTGGTCGTGGTGACCAGATTTGCATGATTGGTCTATCGATGAGTATGACATGTTCTTAAATCATGCCCTTAACCTGCTTGCGCTGATAGAGGTGATCGTGATAGGATCTTTCTTATCTAAGGTGGGGGGTTTCGGGATCCGGACCGGAGGTGTAGATTTGAAGATGCTTTTTACTAAGATCTTATATGTGTTGCTTTGCTATCTATGCTCAGAATTATAACATATGCATAGTCTAGGTTGCTCTAGATTGGTTACGTTTGCTCTATCTATTATCTGTTTATGCATGCTTAGTAGATTGTATCTAAATCTCTCATAAACATCAAGTTAATACTAACAATACTAGTTGAAATAGATCTTGTGCTATAAGTTCCACGGATTGATAAATCTTGGGGGAATACTCTGAGGGAAGAGCTACAATTGATCCGTACGCTTGCAGTTCATAAATTGGCGTGCTAACAACCGTCAACAGCTATTCGCCTCCACCAGTACTGATCGACCCGAATCCGCCACCTCGGCTGCCCCGGTCGGCAGCATCCACGCCACTCCCGCGCCCACCTCCTCTCCGGCGTTGCTCCGCCCCTGCCGCCGACCCTACCCACCGGGTATCTAGCCCCACCTGGCAGAGCGCCACCTCACCTCCGCCGTCGGCCGAACCGTCGCCGCCGCCAGGCCTACCGCTCCCCACGACCTTCTCCTCTATGTCCGGTGGACATTGGAGTCCTGCCCCTAGAAACCCAAAACCCTAATTACCGACGCCTCAACCACCACCCACGGCCGGCGGCAACCTCGCTGCCGAGCCATCCGCCCATCACCCACCTGCCAGCCAGCTTTCCTACCCACGACCCTCGGCGGCGGTGGAATCATGCTAGGGTTGGAGCTCGGGTGAGAGGAGGAGAAGGAAGATTTGCGCCGTTGATTGTAATGTTTTCATGAATCTTAAAAGCGGAGGGTGAAGAGGTTATCCACCTTCCGGAAGATATAGGAAAAAGCACCTCAGCGGTCAGCCCATGCATGGCTTTGCATCATCGGCCTCGGCAGATCGGGCCTTATGACGGCCACGCACAACACAGCCCACGGTCCAGCGCGTCGTCCGTGTTTGGGCTGGCTGCGGTGGGTCCAGCACGTCGTCGACTTGCTTGGGCTTGGCTGCTGGTGCGGTTCGGTCGTGCCGTGCGGCCGCCGGTGGCGAGTGGCGACCAGGCGACGGCATTGCGCGCGTGCCGGCTCGTTCGGGTGCTCTCCCACTCTCGGCGCACCTTTCCTACGACTACGAGTTCTATCGTTCCTCCCGGGGGTCGTGAACGTGACGCCGGATCCGCTTGCTTTGCTGGCGAGGAGCCTTGGATTGGACGTGGTAGCTCGAATCATGAATCCCCATTGCTCCTTCACAGAATCACAGTTCCATTGGTTGCCCGTTCGACTGCTCCCAACTCCCAAGCCTGTCCGGGCCATTTATCAGAGTTGCTTTTGCTTTTGCTTTTTCCCCGTCCAGGGGAAATGGCCACGACAGGTCACAGGTATCGACTATTCGACTGACTAACGGACCCTCCAGCGTGTAATAATCTTTTCGTCTCTGATCCCGTTCTATATCTTCTACGTGCACGTGCACGATCTCTGATTAGCCAGGGTGCCTTGACGAGGAGATGTCTCTGTCAAATGCGCTCAGCATCGTTGAGGGATCGATCACTGTTGATGCAAATGCAAGGAACGATGACGGAGATGGAGGAACCGACGGAGCACCTAAAAAAAGGAAGAACGGAGAGAGAACCTGAACAAAAGCCAAAGGGGTGGGTTGGTTAAACGACAAATGGAAACAGCCTGCAGTAAAATAACCTTGGTCGTCCAATTAAGGAGCACGCTCATGGGCAGCCTGTGGTGAGTGTTGACCCTGCCCGCACCAAACCAGAGTAGATCTCCATCACGACGCTGGCATCCCAGATCTGAACAAAACGGAGAGGGTTGCATTTACTTTCTCATCTGCCGTCTCTGCATCTACGCACTGTCACCTTTTGGAAGCAAGGGAGCAAAAACACAGGATGGAAAAAACCCCACTAAAAAACTAAAATGATAATTAAAATTATATCCCTATGATTACCTACCCAGTAAAAAATTGGGAGATCCCAGAGGGATTGGTGTTTCCAATTAAGCCTGAACAAACCTCATCAAGGGGCCAACCTTCCCGGGTCATTTGGCTTATCAGTAGGCCTCATTCACAAATCCTAACAGTTTCGCAGACTCCTGTATGGCTGGCTTAGAGTCTCTTCGTTCTTGACTAAAGTTTAATTCTGTCACGTCGAATGTTTAGATACTAATTAGGAGTATTAAATATATGCTAATTACAAAATCAATTGTGTAAATGAAGGCTAATTCGCAAGACGAATCTATTAAACCTAACTAGTTCATGATTTGACCATGTGATGCTATAGTAAATATATGCTAATCATGAATTGATTAGGCTTAACAGATTTGTCTCGCGAATTAGCCTGACTTGTACAATTAGTTTTATAATTAGTTCACATTTAGTCCTTCTAATTAGTATCCAAACATCCGATGTGATCTGTATAAAAAAATTAGTCCATGGATCGCCCTCTATACATGTGGTAAAAATCATTGTAGCAATGCTGTAAAACTCTAAACGAAGTTCACCAAAAAAAAAAAAAAAGCCCCATACCAAAGGATCAAATTCTTCACGTAGGAAGTAGCAAAATCTCCAACATGAGCGAGCAAACCCCCTAGGCAGCGGGGATTCCCAGCGGAAGCTTCCACACGCCCAAATCCTCCCCGTCCCTTCCCAAACAACGCCGCGCATCACGCCGTATAAACCACACCACCGCCCCCCGACCCCCCTTCTTCCCCCCGTGGTCATTTCGTCCCCACCCCGGCCCCCAGATCTGCTCCGCCGCCACCGACACCTCCTCCTCCCCTTCCTCCGGCGAGCTCCTCGCCGGAGCAGGGCCACCACCGCCACTCCCAACCCCCGCCGCCGCCCAGATCCGCCTAGAACCCAAACTCGAAGCCCCCGATCCAGATCCAAGGCCAGGCGATGGCACGCCTCGGCGCGCTCCTCCTCGTCGCCGTCGCGGCGGCGGCGGCGCTGCTCTGCGCGCTGCCGGGCGCCCGGGGATTCTACCTCCCGGGGAGCTACCCGCACAAGTACAACCCCGGTGAGCCGCTCAGCGTCAAGGTGAACTCCCTCACCTCCATCGACACCGAGATGCCCTTCAGCTACTACAGCCTCCCCTTCTGCGTCCCGCCGGAGGGCGTCAAGGACAGCGCCGAGAACCTCGGCGAGCTCCTCATGGGCGACCGCATCGAGAACTCGCCCTACCGCTTCAAGATGTACACCAACGAGTCCGACGTCTTCCTCTGCCGCTCCGCCCCGCTCGCCCCCGACGCCTTCGCCCTGCTCAAGAAGCGCATCGACGAGATGTACCAGGTCAACCTCATCCTCGACAACCTCCCCGCCATCCGCTACACCAAGAAGGACGACTACTTCCTGCGCTGGACCGGGTACCCCGTCGGGATCCGCGTCGGCGTCGACTACTACGTCTTCAACCACCTCCAGTTCACCGTCCTCGTTCACAAGTACGAGGACGCCAATGTCGCGCGCGTCATGGGCGCCGCCGACGCCACAGACGCCATCCCCGCCGGGGGCAAGGACGGGGGCTCCTCCTCTGGCTGGATGGTGGTCGGCTTCGAGGTCGTGCCGTGCAGCATCAAGCACAACCCGGAGGACGTCAAGTCGACCAAGATGTACGACCGCTACCCCAGCAAGATCAAGTGCGACCCGACCACCGTGTCCATGAGCATCAAGGAGAACGAGCCCATTGTCTACACTTATGAGGTGTCCTTCGTCGAGAGCGACATCAAGTGGCCGTCGAGGTGGGATGCCTACCTCAAGATGGAGGGGGCCAAGGTGCACTGGTTCTCCATTCTCAACTCCCTGATGGTGATTGCCTTCCTTGCTGGTATTGTGTTTGTCATACTGTTGAGGACTGTGAGGCGTGATCTGACCAAGTATGAGGAGCTCGATAGCGAGGCGCAGGCACAGATGAATGAGGAGCTGTCTGGGTGGAAGCTTGTGGTCAGTGATGTATTCCGTGCACCAAGCAACCCAATGCTGCTCTGTGTCATGGTTGGGGATGGCGTTCAGATCCTTGGGATGGCGGTCGTGACCATTCTGTTTGCTGCACTTGGTTTCATGTCCCCTGCCTCGCGTGGTACCCTGATCACAGGCATGCTTTTCTTCTATCTGGTCCTCGGAATCCTGGCTGGATATGCTGGTGTTCGTGTATGGAAGACGATCAAGTGCGGGGATCACTCTGGGTGGGTGGGTGTTTCGTGGCGGGTGGCCTGCTTCTTCCCCGGCATTGCCTTCCTGATCTTGACCACACTCAACTTCCTGCTGTGGGGAAGCCAAAGCACCGGTGCCATCCCCTTCTCATTGTTCGTTGTGCTGCTTCTGCTCTGGTTCTGCATCTCTGTGCCGCTCACGCTTGTTGGTGGATTCCTTGGTGCGAAGGCACCACACATCGAGTACCCTGTCCGCACGAACCAGATCCCCCGTGAGATCCCTCCTCAGAGGTACCCATCCTGGTTGTTGGTTCTTGGTGCTGGCACACTGCCCTTCGGCACCCTATTCATTGAGCTCTTCTTCATCATGTCGAGCATATGGATGGGGCGTGTGTACTATGTTTTCGGATTCCTCTTCATCGTCTTGCTGCTCCTGGTTATTGTCTGCGCCGAGGTTTCACTGGTTCTTACTTACATGCACCTGTGCGTTGAGGATTGGAAGTGGTGGTGGAAATCTTTCTTCTCATCTGGATCGGTGGCAATATACATTTTCTTGTACTCGATCAACTATCTCGTTTTTGACCTCAAAAGCCTGAGTGGACCAGTGTCTGCGACCCTCTACATTGGGTACTCACTCTTCATGGTGATTGCTATTATGCTGGCAACTGGAACGGTTGGGTTTATTTCTTCATTCTGCTTTGTCCACTATCTTTTCTCATCGGTGAAAGCAGACTGAGTTTATTCCTACTGAGGAGTCAATCACTCAATTGAGAGGTGAGCATAATGGACATTGAAAAGTTTGTAGTCACAAAAATCTTAGTTCATGTCATCTTTTGGTATACAGAGCCTGAATAACTATTGTAATGATTACTAGGGTTCATCAATGGATTTTATGAAGAGGTGCTAGCAGCATGCACGATGTAATAGAATGAATTGCTTTATTCACATGTTGTGTTATTTTAGTTGCTTAGTATCATATATTCTTCAAGTTACTTTTAGTGATATTGCCCCTGGACTGGCAGATCCATTTATCTCCTTATGCTAATAGATCCTTGCTAGTTGCTGCAAATTACGATGATATGATATTGCCTTTTGTCATGATGAATATGTATGTGTATGTCATGTATCATTGTCTTGGTTTTGAGCATCTGACAGCATGCACTCTATAGATGGTTTTCTCCACAGTTGTTGATTTCTAGGAAACTTCTATATGCCTTAATGCTGTATGGTTTACCCATCAATGAGCCAACACAATAGGCCATTACTTGTGACCAAACTACCCCAGCTTTTATCCTTTTTCTGTGTCTAAGTCATATTTCCTAGTGAACCAGTTAGTAAATTGTTTAGAACGCCCAGCTTTGAACCAAGTTGAAGGAGAACCGCACTGTTCTTCAATTTCAGAGCCTTTACAATTACAGTGTCTTCGGCTGTATGTTGCTCAAACATTGTAGCATATTTCTAGTGATCCAAAATTCAGAGGTGTGGTCTCCTGCCACAGCAACTTGTTTGTAAAGATTGGAACAAGGATCCTTGTCGATACCAAATTGATCCTGAATTCTTATGAAATTGTGAAACCTGCCTGAATTTTGGTGCAGTAGATTGCTCGTTCTATTGTAGAGATTGCTAGTGTTACACGCGTTGGCACTGGGTCAACTTTTGACCTGATGTTTTCACGGACCTGTGGGCTGTCGTGCTCTGTGCTTTGCATTGGAGTCGATGCATTATTTAACTGTAAAACGAGGTCATTCTGTTTGCCACTTGAGATCGTCTCTAGATTCTCGAGCACGGCCGTCTATGCTGATTGCTGAGTACGTGCAGAAATACCTCCATTATTTCATTTTTCCTTGTATGGTTCCTCGACAGTAAATCTTTGTGTGCTCATGCGCAAAGATGTTTCAATCTCGTTCAGTTTTTCCAGTGAGCAAATATGCAAAACAAAGGTTTATACCCAACGTTGTGGTTTCAATGGTGATTCTTTAGCAGTTAACGTCGTCTGACATTAGAAATTGGCTGCATTGAAGTCTGATTCACGTTGTTGAAAGCTCGCTAATTATAAAAAAGCTAGCTATTTGTTTACTGTCGTCTATAATGTACCAGCTTCTGCAAAGCTTTATCCCAGGTTTGGTTTGGTTTGTACTGTTCCATGGATAGATTACTCGTGGTACAATGCTCTTGATTCTGCAGCGATTTGCTAACGGAACACAAGATGCATCTGGTTGTTTCCTTGGGTACTTAGGTTGCTACAATCCTAAATTAGAACAAGAAGGATCCTTGTCCTGTTGTCCATACCAAATTGATCCTGAATTCTTGTGAAATTGTGAAACCTGCCTGAATTCTGAGGCAGGAGATTGCTCGTTCTATTTTAGAGATTGCACTATTGTATTACACGCACTTGCACTTTGGTCAACTTTTGACCTAGATTGTTCTCGCGGATCCATGGGCTGTCATGCTCTGTGCTTTACATCAGTGCCGATACGTTTTTAACTGTAAACGAGGTCATTCTGTTTGCCACTCGACATGCTTAAGCCGAGCACGGCCGTCTATATCCGACGAGGCATTTGCAAATGACAGGCCTGATGATTCTTAAGCGCTGCATCCAACGTGCTGTTATTACTTCGTATATGAGAAATTTCCAACGTCTCTTGCTCGGCACCAGCTCAGCGCACCCAACCGGCCTAACAAGAGGTCGGCAGCCAAACAAGATGGCTTTCGTCCCAACTCCCAACCCATAGTACAAAGCAGAACCACCACAGCGATGGCATCAACCGAATCGGTTGCAGCTTCCATCTGCTGTCCTC
This sequence comes from Setaria italica, assembly GCF_000263155.2. Lineage (NCBI taxonomy): Eukaryota > Viridiplantae > Streptophyta > Magnoliopsida > Poales > Poaceae > Setaria > Setaria italica. The sequence continues at coordinate 40,531,560 of NC_028450.1, read as the reverse complement.
GAGAACGAGCGAGCGACACGTAAAACCGCCGTGTGACGACGATCCTACATTCCTACCTGAGGTCGGCAGTGACTCCCTGCTGCCGCCGCAAGATGGAAAGGCTTGCTCGATGACGGGTGGAGGAAAAGGTGGCTTTGTTCACCGTCTCTGACGCTGCGTCAGGTTTGGTGTCAAAACTTGAGAGCCAGACAGCCAGCTTCGGTTTGTATACCACGGCGAGCCACAGCTTCAGCGGTCAACAGCAGGCCGGTCAGAACATGCAGAAAGCTTCTAGAGGACGTAGTACACCCAACTACTCCAGAGAAGAATGGTTCAAACCGGAGACGCAAGTAGGTTTGACAGACCACGCAGATGCACCTAGAGGTCAACGAAGTTAAGATGGGCTGGTAAATAAGCTAATAGCTATTACTGCCGATGTGCCTGCCATTCCAGCAAGGTTCTGGCGTTCAACATCAAAAGTGGCCTGCAGATATGCTTGATTTCAGGATAAGAACCTTGCAATTTGGCCATATATTAGGCTCCTTTTACCTAAAGATTGTTGCGTGCACAGGTTGGAAGTCTTTGGTCTTCGGCAGAGCGATTACCGCAGCACCAAGCACGGCCGAGAAAGAGTCAAATCAACGCAATGTTTACTTGAACAGTAATCCAAATGGAACTAGCCTCCCCCCTCCCAATAGAGTTAAGGCAATTCATCGAAGTTAACCATCCCCGAATGAAGGCAGGAATCCAATACACAGATATTCATCATATCCAAATTTACCACTGACACGACATTCATCATATCTAAATTTACCACTGACACGACATTCATCATATCTAAATTTACCACTGACACGATATTCATCATATCTAAATTTACCACTCACATATATCACAGCTAAACTGACAGATACACAAACTTAGTTCAGGACTCTAGAACAAAAACTCACACGAATCAAACGCACGCCACACCCTTCGATTATTGCAACGAAAACCTAACCTGAATCATACTCAGGTCATCAACTAGCAGATCACCTAAACCAACAAATTCACATGCTAATTTACCCAACTCATGAACCAAACACCACCACCTAGAACCACCAGCCTGCAGACTTACTACTCTTAATCCACCAACACGCCTTGCTCTTAGTTATTCTACCTAAAGACATCAGCTTTCCAGAGAAGAGAATCGAACCGAGCTGCAAGCGACTTGAGAACCTAACCACCACCAAATCCAACCACCGGTTGCTCGTCCATCAACCTTTCCTCTGAAAAAATACCGGAAGAGGTTGATCGAAACGGCTACCGGGAGATCTGATCTGATCCGGAGATGCTTTCCGTCGGATCCAACCGCCCATCAGGCGCTAACCATCCATAGATCCATCCATCCCGTAGGTCGGGAACAACCGGAGAAGAGGAAGACGAGAAGAGGCGACGACTTCAGAGGAGCGGACGCTGGTCCGGCCGTGGCCTGTGGGGGCCGTGTGGTGGGAGCTCGCCTGCGTCAGGCGAGCTCACCGATGCGGAGGAGGCAGCGGAGGCCGCGGGTGGCCTCGGACTCCGCACGCCGGAGGAAGAACGCCGGCATGGGGAGCGAGCTCGGCTCGGGAGCCGCGGCGGAGAACGCCGGGCCCGCGTAGCGGGCCGCGTCGGGGGCGGAGGCGGCGGACACGATCTTCTTCGTCGGCACGACGGTGGGCGCCTGCGGCCCGATCCGGCCAGTGGAGCAGGGGACGCGCTTGTCCACCGCTGCCGCGGCTTTCGCCACGGGCGCTGCTACGACCGGCGCCGGCGCTGGGGTTGGGGCCGGAGCAGGGGGCTCCTCGCCGCGCTTGAGGATCCGGACCTCCTCCATAACAAGCCGCTGCTTCGGCTTCTCCTTCGTCGGGGACGGCTGCTTCCGCGCGGCCGGCCTCGCCGGCGGCGAGCGGCGGCCAGAAGCCGCCCCCTTAACCGGCGGGGACGCCAACGCCGCCGTCTTGGGCGCCGGTGAGGCTACCGCTGCCGCCTTGGGGGGCGGTGACGCTACCGCCGCTGGCCTGGGGGGCGGCGAGGACGCACCGGCCGGCTTGGGGCTCCGGCGCCGGCGGGGCTTCGTCGGGGACGGGGTGAAGGCGTCCAGATGCATCCGGTTGTTGAGCACGTCATGGGATCTGAGCACCGCGGTGGCCATGGCCGCCGAATCGGAAGAACTGGACGAGATTTGAGAGGAAGACTTCGAAACCAAGGAAAGGGGAAGGCTTGAAAGGCGGTGAGGTTACCGCCGCGGGGCTAACCCTAACCAAAAGAGAAGAGGGGAAGGGACGGGGGAGAGGAGAGAGCAAATGCGAGGCGGAACGGGTTCGCGACGAGGCGGCTTATATGGACAGGAGACGAAGAGCGGGATCAGGGTTGCGTGCGTGGCCAGAACTCCGTTTTAAAAATAAATAAAATCATTTTCCATTTTCTTTGGGCTTTGGCTTGGTCGGGTGATTGGGGTGAGATTTTTTTTTAGTTTGCGTGGCCGCGAGAGGGGTGCCGTCGGATGCAGGCACGGGCGGCCGCGGATGCCGTGCCGCGTGCGCGGTGGGCCCGGGACTGGCACCGCCCCGCCTTTGTTGACTGGGGCCCACGAGCGGTTTGGCTCCGCGGTGTGGGCCTGCGTGACTCATCGGTGATGGACGTGGGCGGCTCGATTATTGGTGAGGTTAGGCCTGCGCCCTCGGTGTTGCTCCGAATTACAGGTCGTGCCATTGGCGCCTTGGTACAGTTCACCGTTTTGTCAAGCGTGATCAGTTTTTTCTTTTTTTTGCGAGAAGGGAAAACATCATATGAAAGGAGGACAAGAACAGGTACAAGTGCTTCCCTTTTTACGAAAGGGACCCTATGCAACTCAGAAATTACAAAAGGTCCTTCGTAACAAAAAGGTAACACAACCACCGTCTTCACCTCGCACGAGACAAGGAAACCGACCAAAGGAAAACCGCAGCATATCCTCGGTAACAGAATATCGGCTATCAAGCCTCCAGTCATACGGCGTCGGATGACCGGATACTAATTAGAAATACTATGAACTAATTATAAAACTATTGCAGAACCATTAGTCTAGTTCGCGAGACGAATCTATTAAGCCTAATTAATTCATTATTAGCAAATAGTTACTGTAGCACCACATTGTCAAATCATGGACTAAATAGGCTTAATAGATTCGTCTCACGAATTAGACTCCATCTGTCTAATTAATTTTATTATTAGACTATATTTAATACTTCTAATTAGTATCTAAACATCCGATGTGACAGGGCTAAACTTTAACCCAATGGAGCCGAACACTATAAACTGGTAGTGAAAAGTATATCAACCCATCCTCTCCATCGTGTCCGTGTTCCAGAACACAACTCTGCTGCTTCCGAAAAGAGCACAGGCAATCCTCAGCAATCCGCATAAGGCCACCATGGAAGACCCAGGCAACCCCATCGGAAGACAAATTCGCCATCGACGCGCTCGCTGACCCAGAAAGAAAAGCTACCAAAGGGAGGCACAACAGCCCCATCCCAACAAAGGAACAGAGCAGAAACCAGCTCCATGAATCTTCAGCCGAGTCAATGCCGTCGCCGGAGAAGATCGGGGGAAACAAAATCCACCCGAAAGTAGTGCCGGAGATGATGCCATATCCGCCATCATCGCCGTCAATGCCTCCGAGGAAAGCAATCCAGCATGACGTCGGCGCCGACGACATCACCAAAAACCCTAGCCTCTTAGGCCGTTCACCAAAGACGTTGCCGGAGTTACCATCGTCGTCGAAGAAGGCCTGAAGAGGGATTAGTATCCGACACAGCAGCAGCCCCCGGCAGCACCCTAAGCTCCACCGCCATGAAAGCGGCAAGCAAACCTAGCCTACAACTACACCGGTCGTCGATTCAACCCAATCCTCACACACTCCGGCACCGACAAGGCTGCCGGGGGGTTAGGGATCAGACGAATCGACGCCGGAAGCGGCGGTGCCCCTGATTCGCCTCTCCGGGTCGCTGTAGCACGAGTAGGGATCTTCCCTGTTTCCATTCCCATATTTTTTCACCGGGAGCGGAAGTGGGATGATAATCGGATATACGGGTATACGAAATGAATAATTGTGGATGGGAGTACAACGAAAACAGTTGGAATCGAGAACTTAAGCCAGGTCACACAATACAAAGTCTAACTCACAATAATGACGCATCAACATGCTAAGATACTAATAGTGTGTTTGGTTTCGAGGATGGGATGGGACAGGACGATCCCATTTTTAGGGATGTTTGGTTGGGAGACGAGTGGGATAGGATCATCCCCGAAGGGGAATATTCCATCATTATGCGGGACGCCTCCATCCCTCCGAATCGAGCGGACGGGGGCATCCCACTTTTGCCCATTGCTCTCTCCTTCTTCTTCCGTTGGGTGAGCTGGAGCGTCGTCATGGGAGCTCCCCCCGAGCGTTGGCCGCGAGCGAGCTGGAGCTCCGCCACCGCCGCGCTGCCGGCAGCACGAGTTGGAGCTTCTCCGCGGGCCGCTCCGCTAGCCACAGAGCAGGAGCTCCGCCGTGAGCCGTGCGAGCTGGTGGTCGTCCGTGGCCGGGGGAGCCCCGCCGCGGGTCGCGCCGCCGGTCAGGGGAGCGAGGTCCGCTGCGAGCGGCGCTGCCGGCCACACGAGCAGCTCCCCAACAAGGATGGCCGTGCCTGCTCCCCGACAGGCGGCGGTGCGAGCTCCAGCGGCTGCGCCTGCTCCCCCAACGGGCAGCGGCGGGAGCTCCGGCGACCACACGATGACGGTGATGCGGAGAAGGCCTCCATGGCTGGTGGAGCGAGCTCCGAGCGCGGCGGCCAGCCTCCATGGACGGTGCGGCAAGCTCTGACCCAGCAGCCACGAGTGCGAGCGACCAGCGGGCCAAACAGCTCCAGGAAGAAGATAAGGACGACCAAAAAAAAGAAAAATGTGCACAGATGACATGTGGGGTCCACATAAAATTGTAGTTAACGGTGTCAACAATATCATCCATGCCACCACCTCAACCCTATCCAACCAAACACAAGGCAAGACCATCCGATCCCATAAAATTGGAATGGGATCATCCCATCTCACTTTGTCTCCGAACCAAACGCACGCTAAGAGACCATCAGTGAACTGAAGGGGATCGGAACACAATAGCATTACATCCTATTTCTCTCTTTTTTAAAAAAGAAATTACATCTTGTTTCGTGTTACAATGCTATTACTAAGATAGCTATTGTATGTCTGCACCTGCAGTCATGCGTGCATGATGCCACAGTCCAGAGCCGAGCCACCTGCAAGCACGCAAGCGGTGCGGCACTACAACTAGAACAAACGACACGATGATTTTTACAGCAGCCACCACCCAGCACTGCTAGAAAGCTAGCAAAGTATAGCAAAGCAAAGCGAGCAGTGACAGAGTGGCAGCAAGGAGCAAGCGAGCCTGCTCCAGCGCGCGGTCCTCCTTGGCTCTAACGCACACTGCTTAGGCCTGCTGCCTCATTGGACCGGGAAGTTAGTGTATTTGGAGCCATCGTGGATAAATTCAAAATGGGATAAAAAAACGGAATCATCCCGTTGAAAATAGGATACCGCAAACACGGGCAGGATAAACTCTCAACCACAACCCGTACCGCTCCCGAGTATTCCCATCCTATTTTCATATAGCTCAAAATATATAGAATAAATATGTAAAATACGGGCAGGATAAACTCTCAACCACATCCCGTACCGCTCCCGAGTATTCCCATCCTACTTTTATATAGCTCAAAATATATAGAATAAATATGTAAAAACGGATGAGCGGGAATAGGATTTTTTCCGGCCGCTTTCATCCTGAGCACGAGAGGGGAAAGGGACTATCCCGGTTAATGGCCTATCAAGCGTGATCAGGTTAATCACGTGTGGTAATCGGGAGTACACAAAAAATATCAACCTCACGATAAAAGGAACCATATACTATCATGTATGGTTGCACGTTGCAACATGAGTGACTCAGAACATGCATGTGTAGCTAGTCTCCTGTTCTTTGGTTATTTTCATGAACCAAAAGCTACATGCGGCAGTGATTCGCTGGGAACATTGCGCCAAAGACTCGAGCATAAAGCTGAGATAAAGCAACAAAAGAAACTAGAGTAGCATCTGTCATATCGGATGTTTGATGCTAATTAGAAGTATTAAATTATAAAACTAATTACATAGATGAGTCCAATTCGTAAGACGAATCTGTTAAGCCTAATTAGTCCATGATTTGACAATGTGGTGCTACGATAACCATTTACTAATGATGGATTAATTAGGCTTAATAGATTTATCTCGCGAATTAACACAGGGTTCTGCAATTAGTTTTATAATTAGCTCATGTTTAGTTCTCCTAATTAGCATCCGAACATCCGATGTGACACTGTTAAAATTTAACACCTCGTATCCAAACACCCCCTTAGTATCAAACATCCAATGTGACATGTGTTAAACTTTGACAAGCCAAACACCCCCTTAAAATCGGGAGAGTACGGGTAGTTGCCTTGGGAGCCGCGTAAGTGGAGGAGGTGGTGGGCCAAGCGACAGCTGTGGTGTGGTGGGCATTCCAGCGGCCTGCAAGGCGGTTTCCCAGCAGGCGCGCAGGGCCCAGCCGGCGCGTCCTCATTTACTAATCCCCACCCACCATAATTAAATCCCTCCAAAAATCTCTCCTGCTCCATAATTGATGCCCCGGCATCTCAAGGTGTAGTTGGCGTAAAATAAATAAATAATCCCCATCGCCCGGTGGACTATACCAAGGTTTAGCATCATTTGGCTGCATATTTCCTTTCGATGAAATAAAAAATTGTTATTCCGGATCCGTAATCTCACTATCTTCTATGGTCCTCTCGATTACCGCATAGATTAACACCTCTTTAGCCTTTGTCATTATGCGCTGGTGGGCCCGGCGCCGGGGTGAGAGAAGACACGGCACCTAATACTTTCCTCACCTTTGTCGACCGAAAACTTTGCGGTGCCGTGGGCCCGCCACTTCCCTTCTGGCCCACATGTCATGGAGGCCCGCGACTTTCCTCACGATGATTAAAGTGGCTAAAGAAAGGCCGAAGACACGTCAGGCCGTGGGGGACGAGGGATGACAGGGAGACGAAAGGTGATGCCGACATGGGAGCGTCCCGCTCGCCCGCTCACGTGCACCTCCACCACTTGCGTTGCCTTTGGCTTTGCTTCCCCCCGGCGTCGTCGACGCCGTCAACTGCACAGGACGCGTGCGAATTGGACTCGGGCACTCGGCTTGGGCAACTTGTGCACAGCCCATACACCGCTGGAGCCTGGAGGGGCGAGTCGGCGGCGAGCCCACGACGATCACACGCTGCCGCAGCCCCGCGCGGCTGAGTCAGCTGTGATCACGGCGCGGCAGCCACGTTGGCCGCGAGGCAGGCAGGCAGCCGCTCCAGCACGACGGCATCAGCCTTCCTACGGGGATAAAAAATGAAACCTTGACGAAATCGTGGCATGAAAGATTAAAGAAAAAGAGGAATAGGCCTGCCAATCGGTTTGGTGGAATGGCAACTTCCAAGACAGAGGAATCTTGATATGTCTCGGTCAGTTCCCTGTCACAACTAGTACCTGCAGGGGCTCCCTATATGGCTTCCGGAAGATGCGTAAGAGGTTAAACTATAAAGCTAAAGAGCCAATAATGTCCAATATTGACGGTAGTTAGCGTGTCAATTCGCGAATCGCAAGTGTACGGATCGGTTGTAGATTTTTCCTTATAGTAATCCCCCAAGGTTTATCAATCCGTATATCGATGTTTAAACCCGGCAATCTACCGAGAGGGCTGCCCAAGGTAGTGTTTTGGTTAGTGGCGCTCGTCGAGATCAAGAACTCGAAGGTAACGCAGGCACACGATTTAAACAAGTTCGGGCCACTAGATTGCGCAATACTTACGTCCTGTGTGTTGGTTGGATTGAATCGCTTTGGGGGGTCCCTGCCTCGCCTTATATTGTCTGGGGCAGTGTTATATGTTGGTTGGTTATAAGAATACTAGTCGGATATAACTAGAGGAGTTCTACTCTTATTACAACGAGTACTTTCCTAATCCTCGACTAGTTCATGTCTTTCCATGTAGACTACGTCGTCCTGCTTCATGGTCTTCATATCAAATGTGTCTTAGTATCCATCCCCATATTTAGGACTGTCCAAATCAGTGGGCTCATAAATGTATGTACAACACCGTGGAACAAGTGGATTGCTGGCTCTCACTTTATACCAATCTTGCTAACGAAATTGAGTGTATGTATTGTGCAGACAATATAACAAAGGTTAACACAGGATAAGAGGTACAGATAGATATAAACGTTCCCTCCCTAGGATCTAGGTTCACAAGAATATGCATCTGCTACACAGATGGGTGCTACCCTCACTAGCTATCACAAAGGCTACATGCTCGCTTGGCCTTTTCACCACTGCATACTGTCACTACGCAGGGATAATCAATTACCTCACTCACACACACTATATCGAAGCATCCACAGAGTTAAGCTAATCACCACGATTACCAGAAAACTCTATTGAGAACATACGTTGTACATGATACAAATCTCACATATGTAAACGAAGCATTGCACGACATAGATGATGATGCATTAATGGATATAAAAAACATGTAGCAATTACATATCAAAGACCATATCGACCCTAGGGATGAACGGAAGTTTTACCCTGTGATCTTACACCTATTGATGAATAAAGAGGTATGGAGCACCTGGAGAACATCCTGACCGAAGACGAAGATGAGGGGAGGCGCGAGGGACTCAGGCCGATCGTCCTGAGCCACCCTAGGTCGATCGGCCTAGGGGTTTCCTCACTCCTCTAGAGGTCCCATTCGATGACGAAGCTCCTGATCAGATCTAAATCCTTTTTCCTTCTCTTATGGTGGCGGCGGCTAGGTCTAACCGTCGGGGATCACTTCTCCTTATTGGATGTCCTGAGTATTTATAATTGGTGGCGTCGGTTGGGATGCCTTTGAGGCCAAGTATCTGGAAAATAACCCTAGGAACATCAAGGACAACATCCTAGTGAAAGGGCGCGACGATTGAGGCCAGAAACGGGCCAGGCCAATCAGCCTGGACCCCTTTGGGCTGATCGGCACACCCCCTATTGGCCTCCAATGTCCGAGCGCTTCATACAAAAGTTGTAGATCTCATCGAACCATGCAATTTTTCCTATAAATTCGTCCCAATCGAAGTTCGGATGAGGATGATATGACCCATGCAAGTTTCAGCTCCTCTAAAGGGCATACAGTTCAATGTTCGTGTTTGGACCTTCCAATATCCAAGTTCGGGTCTAAATCCAACTTGTAGAAAACCCTTTATTTATGTTGTATTACCTGTGATTTTGCAATATGATCCAAAACACAACACATATGCAAATATGTGATTATTTCAGGTGCCAAGTGGCGGGTTAGTATAAGAATACGCTTGAAAACACTAGTTAAATGGCACTAAAAGTGTATCAATAACGAGCGTCAACACCCAACCTCACATATTTTGACTGTTTCGATATATTCCGTCAGACTGGTCGCACATATGCAAAATCATACCAGGTGCTTTTGACTTTTTATCACGACTCTATACGGATACGTAAAGAATTGCATGCTTGATACCTTTGACTTTTTCCGCGACACTGTACATAGCTTAGAAGTCGAATATTTTTTTTTGCAGGACATGTGGTTTGAATAGGGATAGTAACAGGTGGGGACTTGCAAGTTGAAATTTGAAGTTCAAAAATGAAATAATAACTGAGAAAATATCCATATACTAATATTTATTTTGTATATATCATTCGTATGATTTTTCTGAATACAAAAGATATATTTGACAAAAACACGTATTTTGAAAAGGAAGTTATTATTACTTAAATTCCAGAACTACAAAAAATTAATTCTCCAAACAAACTCTAAAACTATATGATCCATAGGATTATAGTCAAATAATAAACAACAATCATCATAAATCAACCAACATCTCATGAAGTATTAGTCCACTTGTTAATTATAAATGTAGAATTAGTCAGTTTTGAAATTGAATTATAAAATTTTGCATCGCAATACTAAAGATGTTGAATTATACCTATAAATTGTTGAAACTGGTAATATAAAATGTTAAATTTCACTAAAAGTTGTTGGACAAACAAATGATATTGAAATCGAATATATAATGTTGGATTCAAGAGTAAAAATGTTCAACTAAACCACTGGTAATGTTGAATCTTAAATATAAATATTGCATTGAAATACTAGAAATGTTGGACCATTCCATCGGAAATAATGAGACTGTAAATATTAAATGTTGAATTCTATTGGTAGAAAGGCTTGAGCCTATCCATTGAAAATGTTGAAACTGAATATAAAATGTAGGTCAATTGAAAATGTTAAAGTTGAATATATAAATAAATATATGAAAAATAAAAAATTTAAGATCAATAAAATGTTGGTAAGAAATGTTAGGTCAATTATGGAAATGTTGGGCAACCTAAATAAATTTTGGGATTCACTAGGACTGTCAGAAAGTGTTGAGAAATATTAAATAGATGTTGAGTTTCATTAGTAAAGATGTTGAACCAAACCTTCGGAAATGTTGAAACTGAAATATAAAATGTTGATTTGTAATATTAAAAATGTTGAACCCACTAAAGCTGTTGAAACTGAAAAATGTAAAATGTTGAGTTTCACTAAAAAATGTAAAATGTTGAGTTTCACTAGTAAATATGTTGGACAAAGAAACAAAACTGTTAAAATCAAATATATAATGTTGGGTTCACGCAGTATAAATGTTGAACCAAACCACCGGTAATGTTGAATCTTAAACATAAAATGTTGTGTTCAAAAACTATAAATGTTAAACCATTTCATTGGAAATAATGAGATTGTAAATATAAATATGTTGAATTATATTTGTAGATAGAGATGTTGAGCCTATTCATTGGAAATGTTGAAATAGAGTATAAAATGTTGGTCAACTGGAGATGTTGAAGCTAAAACTATAAAGAAATATATGTTGGTTAAACAAGTTCAGGTCAATAAAATATTAGTGAGAAAAAATGTTGAGCCTATCATGTTTGGAGTTTTTTTTTTACATTCACCAATTTTTTATGTAAAAAATGTTGAGATAGTTCATCTAAAATGTTAATTTTTAAAAAATGCAGAAAACATTCATATTGGATCTCATTTTGTTACATTAATTTTAAATAACACGATGGTCCAAACAGAATAAAAAATGGAGTTACAGTTTGAGAGAAAAATGAAATCCAAGTTTCAAATCCGAAGAAAACCCATCTCGTCACTCCTCCGTAGCACCTAGCGGGATATTGACACCTAGCGGGATACATTCATTTAGCTTTGCATGAAAAAATTCTTCTGGAAGATGTGTAGGTTCTGCGATCTGCAGGGACCAGGGAACGTTAAGCTTTCGTCTTGGCCCTACTGCCACAAGCCCATCCACCGGCTGTTCCATCCAAATTTACCACCAGATTACATAAATCGAAGCCCCATAGACGAATTCTGGAGCCCACGATCGAGCAAGCAATATGCAAACATGATTGTTATTGAGAGCAACTAACAAGGCCCGATGCCATCATTCAATTCAAGTGTTTACAAGCCTGTAAAGCGTGTATTACTGTTACATGTAACCAAGCACTTGAGTGTTGCTGCAATCACGAGATTTATTGGTCCAGATTACACCAAATGAAATACACCTGAAAACTGAAGCTGGAAGGACACAAAAACCCCAGCCTAGCGTCCAAGGGAATTAACCGTAATAGCTTGACCTGAATTCTTGTACCTCTATCTAGTTGACATTGTGGAAGGAATCAATGATGGCATCGGCAAGATAATCGCACTTTGCCAGGGAAAGCCCAGCTAATGAAATCCGCCCATCCTTGGTCATGTAAACATGCCATTTATCTGTCATATTATCACTCTGCAAACAAAAAGATGAACATATGTTATGGCGTATGATTCAGCAATTAGTGTGCAACTGGGAACTGGAATCGAGCTGTGCCAGCTGCAGAAGTAGAAGCAGTGTTACCTGTGCTTTGTTCAAGCCAGTGTAGGAGAACATGCCAATCTGCCTCAGAATGAAAGACCAGTCCTTGCCACTCTTGTCCTTCACGGACAAACTGTCATAGAGCTTCTGCCTTACATTCTTGATCCTCCCTGCCATCTGTTCCATCTCCTGTTTCCATTCACCAAACATAGTTGGATCACCAACTACATTGGCAACTATCCTAGCACCGTGAATTGGGGGGTTTGAGTACATGGGCCGTGCCAGTCGTTTCAGCTGGCTCTTTACCCTGCAAGCAAACAATACGGAATGTCAGACAAAAACAAGCTTTACAATGCAAGAATGGGAATATGATTGGCCATAAATTTTCCATATAAAGCAACCATTGCACACATTGTGTGTTAATCGTTATCATGTATCATGAAGGGGACAAACAGGCTGACTATAGTGCTTGCCTAAGTGTTGAATAAAATGGGAAAATTTTAGGTAGGCGGGCAATCAGTAAGAAAACAAAAGATTACCTATCTGCAACTCCTGGTGCTGAGCAGACAACATTTATTGCCCCAATCCTTTCTGAGTATAGACCAAGGTTTTTGCTGTAAGATTGTGCAACAAACACTTCCATGCCACGCTTAACAAAAAGCCTGACAGAAAATGCATCTTCATCAAGGCTTCCACTGGCAAAGCCCTAAAAGGAAAACCTACAAGTCAGTAGGAGACAAATTGTGATAAACAAGAAACAAAAGACACATGTGAAAACTACTCACCTGATATGCAACATCAAAGAAAGGCATATGCTTTTTCTCTTGAATGACGTCTGCAATTTTCTCCCACTGTTCAGGTGTTGGGTCTATTCCAGTTGGGTTGTGGGCACAACCATGTAGCAGAACAAAAGATCCTTCAGGAGCAGCCTGTTGCGCAAACAGGAAACACATGGATGATGTCATAAAGAATAATTCGGTTCACAAACGATTGTTTGTTCTCGGAACAAAAATTTTCTTTAGATGAATACACCCCTAATTGACAAAAACATTACTCCTTACACCCAGCAAAGATCATCAAATGGAAGATAGCTAGTGAAAATAACAATACTCAATCTAACTGCAAGAACACCAAGTACCTCAATGTCAGCTATCATTCCCTCAAAATCTAACCCAACAGTCTTGGGGTCATAGTACCGGTACTCTGACCAAGGTACCCTTGCATCATTGAAGATGTTCTTGTGGTTCCCTGTTAACATGCAGAATGAAGAAAATTAGAAGTCAGACAATGAGGTACTTCAAAAAAAAAACGAAAGTTCAAAACTCATGACTCGTGAGTTGGGCACATAAGCCGTGAAGAATAGTTGCAGCAACATACTAACCCCATGTGGGCGATGATATAAGTACTTTGGCTTCAGGGAAGTATCTTTGTATAAACGCTGCAGCAAGGCGTAGTGATCCAGTGCCTGAGAGAGACTGAAGTGTAGCAACCTACAGAAGAAGGTTATTAAATAAAGTTAAGTAAAATAAGCAAAGGAAACACCTCACTATCAGCATTATATAAAATCATACAAGTACAATATTAAGCAATTGGTTTCTTTCAAAAAAAACAATATTGGGCAATTGGCAGCATGGTACATACCAGTCCTTGCTTGATGACAGGGTTATCAGCTCCAAGCAGTAGCTCTGCAGTTGCTTTGTTAAATGCGGCTAAGCCTTCAATAGGAAGATACTGCACCATAAACCATAACTTAAGTCCTTCAGTTTCAGATACCTAAGACAAAATAAAACTCGGGAGAAATGAATTATGGTCATTTCACTTCGAGTTCCAAACTTCTACTGTACCTCTTTGTATTCTCCTTTCTCCAACATAAGATTTTCAGCCTGTGGCAAGGAAAAGAGAGCATGAAGACAGGAACTTCTTTTATTGAGAAAATTGTTTTTGCTGATTAGGCTCACCTTCTTGACTACATTGAGGACATACGGCTGCAACTCTTCTGTTCTATAGGCACCAACACCAAGATTGAGTTTCAGGTCACTTTTATCTGCTTTAAAGGCCTCTGAAACCCCAAGAATTGGGTCTGGAGGAGCCATTGGCACTCCTTCAAAACGAGAGACATCCACTGCAAGGGCCATCATGACACGGCCAAAGTTCTGCGTACAAGAAAGGAACAGTCATAACTTAAAGCATAAATTACACCATTGTACCAAGAGATGTCAAATCTTCAGACAGGACCAAACATTAAATAAAGGTGACTACAATATACAAAACTCATCCTCAATGAAAAAAAATCTTTCAAAACTAGCTAGCCTGTCAATAGTGACGTATCTTAGCTTCAACATAACAAATTCTAATGTGTATCTATCAACGCATACAAGCGGTACTACATAAGTATTCCTATAAGAACGATGCAGCACATAGCGCACCGTGTTTTTTATTATGAGATGATCTCAGAACCCTAATACAACTCATATTTGCTTATGCTTGGACAGCTGTGTGGCCATAACTCATAAGTGAACTTGAGGTATTTCTGCATGCAAAAGCACAGTAAGTAGCATAACTACTTTTTTTTGCGTAAGTTATTAGCATAAGTAGTCTCCATTCAAAGACGGTGGTCCTATGAAATGCTGATAGATCAGTCGTAAGCCTCTGTTGTCCTGGAAATCTATAGTAATTGATAGCATAGGAAATCAGAGAGACACTAGGATAGTAGGATTTGGCAAGAGCTACAAGTAGTCCCAATTCATGAATTGGGCATCTGTGGCGATACCCATCTCATGCTACAGCACCCAACTACCCAAGTAATTAACCAAATCAACACCACGATCTAAACAAGCATTAGAGCAATTAGAAAGCTATAAGCAGGAGATCACCTTCCTCGTGATCCCCACGCGGCAGCCGATCCTCCCCGCATTCTTCCCTCCTCCATGCACCTGCGCCCATCCACAAACGACCACGGAAGCCACTCAGACCCCGGACCACTAAACCAGCAAATGGGCAGGAACTGAGGGGTTAGGGACGGGCCTTGCCTTGGACCGGGCGGCGACGGCGGAGGCCGCCGGCGAGGAGACGGCGAAGGCGGCGGTGGAAGCCATATCCGGACGGCGAGCAGGCGGCGAATCGGAGGCGTGGGCGGCCTGCTGCTACTGGACTATATCAGATGGGATGATGCCTCTCGCTTGCGGTTGTGGGATCAAGTGGAGCTGTGGAGGGGGAGCCGAGTCTGGGCGGGTGGAAGGCGATGGCCTCGGTGTCTCCGTCACAAGGGATTTTTCTTTTTGAGAGGACGTCACAAACTGGGAGTTCGGATTTTTCTTTTTTGCTTTTCCGAATCCTGGACTGGAGATCTGGGCCCGTGGGCTGTGACTTCGTGAGCCTGCCTGTGTGTGGTTAAGCTAAGGCCGCGACACTAGATTTTGATCATGATAAAGCTATTGACCGAGGTCACATCCGGACAAAATTCAAAATGTACGCCATGTAGAGGGCGAATGCAAACAGACTTCCCAGATTACCTCCGAACTTACTCCTTGCCACGAGAAAGGTCGGATTCGCAAGACAAGCAACTGATTGCAGTATAGTAAAAGGATGTGAATGCTAGATAGCGTTGCTGATAATATTTTTATCCCACGATGCATTTGGTCATGCCGATCCGTTTGGCGTGACTGAAATCATATTGTCGCATCACATGCATCGGCATGACAAGTCCGTCATGCTTTGCAGAGGCGCATGTGGCGTGAGAGGTATCTAATTTAATTTACCCACTTTGAACCATTTAAATAAAATAGTATTTGAAACTTAACCGTCAGGAAACTTGCCATGTACATTGTATAAGCGTAAATAATCGCTTACATGTTAGGACAATTAAATTTACTCGCTTACGACTATCTTAATAAAATAGTATTTAAATTTCAAATGTTACGAAATTCGATATACCTAGCGTATAAGATGTAAAGATTCCATTTTATTAACATCAGCAAGACTAAATGCTATATATTTTGAAATTTATAATTTTAAAGTATGCTATATATTATCTATTTATTACTCTTAGGGCAGCTAGTAAGTGTTGGAAAAATAATTTCAGTTTGCCTATTTCTTTCCTTGAATTTAATTAAGTAATGAGTCCTAAATATTTTTAAACTCTAATAAAGCTATTTATTTCATGATTACTAAGAAACAACGCAATAATACTATACATTGTAGATTGTATCATTCTCTCTTCATATGACATAACATCTTTGATTAGAAATCATAACATGGTACTATAAATTAGTTTACAAGGCATGCGATGCCCACTCACGTCAAGGGCCATAAATCGAGAAGCTTCTTGATTATGCGATACACCATCTACTTTGCATGAATGTTAGAATTAAGATTATATTAGTAATCAATTAGTTTGTGTCCATTAATAGAGAGATACATGTTAGTGCATGGACACACATCCATGAGCGGACATGTCTATTCATGAGATATCTTTCTCTAGGGATATTTCCCCTTTGGACACACCCTTTCCATATGTATAAATATGTAATCACATTATTCATTAAATCAATTAATACAACTACAGATTCATTCTTCATTTTCTTGTTCTTCTACTTTCATTTCAATAGTTGCAATATATGTATTAAAATTCCCAAACTAACTTTTTATTAATTAAGGTGTGGGAATATGGTCTGGGCCAAGATAGTAGATCAATATAAGAAAGATGTGCAAAAGAGCATCATATGCATAAGTTTCATCTAGTCGTGCGTATACCCAGCATCGAATACAATTGATCGAATACAATTGAATAGGATCAATTGTATAACAGGTGATGGTTTGAATGCAGTTAAAATGGAACAAATATATCTTGTCATGTAGACTCATCCAAGTTTGAAAATATTTAGATCTCATTAAGTCAATGTTGCAAGTAGCGGGCTATGTATTTTAGCGAAACCCTCCCAGAAAAGCTATTTGGAGCTATAACGCAGCTATAGCGGAGCTACAGACTTTTAGCGTTTTTGCAAAAATTTAGTAGAATTTCCCTTATTTCAGCACATATTTGACCATTTTCAACACATATGTCAGTGACCAAGCCTAAGGTCTAGACTCAATTACATAGTCCATCAGAGCATCAATCACAAGCATGACTAGCCAACTCTCACCATTAATCCGGCTATATGCCTCAAGAGTAAAGTAGTTTAAACTGGAACTGGAGTAACCACATTGTGTATGGACTATGGAGGGGAATCCTCCCAAAAGTCTCAGCCAGAGGATAACCAGTCCACCACCCACACGGCCACACCTATTGCATGAGTTAGTCCTAACTACCTTGATACCTTCACGAAGGACTGAAGGAGGGGCACCGGCGGAGGGCAGGGCCAGGGGCAAATGCGCCGCTGGAGGAGTAGCGCCGCTAGCTGGAGGGGAGGCGGAGGAAGGGCGCCCTCAGCAACGGTGCGGAGGAGGGATGCCGCCAGAGGGCAGGGCCAGGGGTAGGGCCGGAGGGTAGCAACCAGTTGGGGAATCGGCGGTGCAGAAACTAGTCGGCGTTGGCTCTGCTGGTGTTGGGGAATTGGCGGCGCAACAACCAGATGGAACCGCTGGTGCTAGGGTACCGCTGCTAGTGTTGTTGGAGTGGGTCGTTGCCTCAGTGGGTCGAATCGGCGAATATGGGCTCCAATTGCGTTACCGAATTCTGGCCTAATCGTCTCAGACAGCACCTGGCTATAGCGCCGCTACAATAGCGCTACCGCTATTCCGCTATTGTAGCGCTAAATAGCACTATAGCGTGAATAGCGTAGATAGTGCAAAAAACAAGCTAAGCGTTGCGGTATGTGTGTTTAGCCTGCTATAACGGCGCTATTGCGATGCTATAGCCCGCTATTCGCAACCATGTATTAAGTAATTAAATTTATGGAAACAAAATAGGCAAAGTGACTACATCGCATAGCTATGACCCTTCAGTCCACTAAGACGCAATATGTCATATGCATGCGAGTTCCTCTTGGAGAAGCAGGTGGATCGATTAACCAGCAACACCTGCTGGTGCAATCGAATCAGGAAGAGCATGCTTGTAGCATCCCTCTCTTCATCTACGGGATCAGGTGCACGACCTCAAAAGAGGGGTGACATGTTGGCATTCGCTGGTACGGTCATCTCAAATATTGTTGTGAAACTTGTCATATTACTCTCAACTTTTGGCGGGGACTTATGTGTGACACGGGCATTGCAAAACCTGGGCTTGAGTGTCCATGGGCTGATTAGTATATTAGTTGCATCCAAGCTCTCAATGCAGCAATCTTGCTCGAAAAAATCGTTTACGGTGTTGATGCTGAGCGACATCACCACTTGTTTTCTTGAAGTTGGAGACAACATCCTGTCCTCCACCTCAAGAATGTTATGTTTCTAACGTAACCCATGGACTCCTCCACATGATGATCCCTTGTTTTGCATGCACGAAGTCTGAGCTTAGAATATACTCGTGCTCGTCCTCGTCGGTGATGCCATCTACGCCTGCCGCTCAACCTCTTCCCTCGACGAGGTGCTACGTCATCTTGTGAAGCTGCGCCATACCGTCTCATCGGTAGTGTGGAGGTCCTTCGAGAGAGAGAGCGTGCTTTGCATTGGAGGCCAGTGAATCGGTGCTCTCGAGTGGAGAAGGGAACCTTCAATCCTATGGCCCTGTTTGGCACAGCTCCACTCCATAACTTCAGCGACTCCAGCAAAAAATCCAGCCAAACACGTCAACTCCAATACTCCATGGAGCTGCCAACTCCATGGAGCTGTAGTGCAAATGGGGCTGGAGTTTTGGAGCACCCCTTTTGCTGCTCCAAAATGTCCTCTTTTGAACCTCCTCGTGGAGTTGGTGGGTAATTACCCACCACTGCCACTGATTACACAAAAATAACGTTTCACCTGTTTGCCTTTTTCTTTCCATTCTCCCATGCGCCTCTGTTTCTTTCCGTTCTCCCGTGAGTTCACCCGCCCGCGCCTGGACCTGCGCCGGCGGCTAGCCTCGCCGCCGCCGTAGCCCCTGCCGGCGGCCAGAGACAGCGCCCCACCGCCGCCGCAGCCCGACGGAGCCCCGCCGCCAGGCGCCCTGGGTCCGACGCCCCTCCGCCGAGGCCCGCCACCGGCTGTCACGCCGCTCCGCCATGGCCTGCCGCCGGCCTTCGCGCCCCTCCGCCGAGGCCCGCCACCGGCCGTCGCGCCGCACCGCCGAGGCCCGCCGCCGGCCTTCGCGCCCCTCCGCCGAGGCCCGCCACCGGCCATCGCGCCGCTCCGCCGAGGCCCGCCGCCGGCCTTCGCGCCCCTCCGCCGAGGCCCGCCGCCGGCCTTCGCGCCCCTCCGCCGAGGCCCGCCGCCGGCCGTCGCGCCCCTCCGCCGAGGCCCGCCACCGGCCGTCGCGCCGCTCCGCCGAGGCCCGCCGCCGGCCGCTGTTCCCCGAGGCCGCCCGTCTCGCCCCGCCGCCGAAGGCCGCCGCCGGCCACAGCGCCCGACCGCCGGTTCGTCCCGCCGCCGATGGACCCTCTGCTCCGGTCGGAGCTCATCTGGTACGGCAAGCTCGCGCAAGCCTGCTACGACGCTTTCGACTACGACCCATCCTCCCGGTACTGCGGCAGCTGCAAGTACCTGCGGCGTGACTTCTTCGAGCGGCTGGGCATGCCGGAGGCGTTGCGGGGCTACGCTGTGTCGCGGACCTGTACACGGACAAGGACCTCACCTGGCGCTTCTGCAAGGACTCGGCACGCGAGCAGGTTCTGATGGAGGTCCGCCGGCTTGTGGCGCGGTACGCCGCGCGGGGTGAGGACGTGAGCATCACCGTGACTGGGCACAGCCTCGGCAGCGCCTTGTAGTTTCTCTTTTCTCTTGTACCATGCAGTCGCATGTTCGCTGTTCTTAGCACTTCAGTCTGTATCATGGGGTCAATCTGAATATGAATGAAATTTATAAAAAAATAGGAGTTCCTTCAATTATTCTAAGGAAGAAAAAGATGAGGGTAGAGAGGATGACAAGTGGGCCTGAATTGGAGGGCAACAATGGCAATCCACACTGAAATCGATCTTTTTTGGAGCTGAGAGCACCCATTTAGCCAAACACCCCATTTTAGTTCTGGAGTTATGGAGTGGAGCTGGCTCCACATGAAGTTCTAGAGTGGAGCTGCTCCACCCAGAGCTGGAGCCATGCCAAACAGGGCCTATATCAAGCTAGCGTTCGAAACCGATGCGGATTGAGGTCCTTGTTCGAATCGATTTCATTTGTGCTAGATAGGAAACTATTAATGCTATGATGCTCGGATTAGCGGAGGTCCTTGTTCGAATCGGTTCCATCAGTGTTGAAAAAAATATTACTACAATTTGACTTGTATTAGAGTTCATGTTCGAATCGGTTTTGCCGGTTGCCATCGCCGCTTCGAATAGTGGGCCGTCGGTAGGCTGGCTTGTTTGTGGTGTGTGAAGATGGTGGTTGAGATGGGCCTTGTGAAGCGAAGGAGCTAAGGATGGTAGCGGATCGGGTTCAGAGCAGATATCCACAGGTTTCGGGTCCGTGGGTTTCAGTTATGGTTCCTAGTTTTCACCCACAATTTTTCGGGTTCGGATACCCGAAATACTTCGGGTTTGGGGTAGATTTAAGCTTAATATCTACCCGTGGAGCTCCATCGGGCCCCCGAAACATTGAGCCTACTAAAAACCCACCTAGCAAACCCTAGGCATATAACGCCCTCCGTCCCGCACTCAGGCGCCCCCGGCCTCCCGCACCCCACGTCCCCGCTGCCCCGTGATCGCGAGGCCGCGACTCTCGGTCTCCCGCACGCAGCACGCTGCTAGCCTCACCTAGCCGGCCCGCCGCGCCCGCCTCCGGCCTCCTACTTCTTCGCCCCGCGCTTCGCCGCCCCACCCGCCGAAGCCCCAGTGGAGCCCGCGACCTGCCCTCCTCCTTCCACGCCACGCCGCGGCCGGCCGACCCGCAGGCCTTCCCCCCATTGCCCGAGCCCTCGCGCTTGCGCCCACCCTCCTCCTTCGCGCAAGCCCCGCGCCGTGTTGGCCGTTGTCCTCCTTCTTTGTCCGCCCTGCGCCGACCGTCGCCCTTCTCCTTCGCGCAGGCCTTGTGACACGCGGCCGTCCTCCTCCTCCTTCGCCCGTCGTTCTCTCCTTGCTCAGCACATTCCCCCGCTGACGCCGCGTGTCCTCCCCTCCGTGGCCGCCTGCTCCTCCCCGCCGTGGCCGCACAAGCCCCAGCTGCCACATATCCTCCTCGCCCGCCGCCCGCAATGTGTATTCTCGGATTTCGATTAATCCATCGGGTTTCGGGTGTCCGCAGGTTTCGGTTTTGGGGATGGATTTAAAACCCAAATAGGTGTTCGGGGTGGAATCGGGTTTTAGGTTCGGGTTTCGGTTTTGGGTGCCCAGACACTTCACCCGAACCGAATCCACCCCGTTGCCATCCTTAGAAGGACTGCGGCTGACGACATCAAAGAAATCCAAGAAAAATGTCCATCTCCTTTCTCCTTTTCAAATAGGTCCCTCCACTCCTAGACGCGTTTTAAAAATAAAAACACCAAGCTTTGTTTTGTTGTCACTATCTTTTTATAGATGAAGATAGGGTTTTATAAATCATTGGACAACCTACATCTAGCAATACAGGGTTGAGGCCAACCAAACATGGTGACCATCCTCGTAAGTACAAGCTACCATAGCTAGATTATGAGTCTGCATGCTAGAATCCCTATCTTCATGCACAAACTGCACACAGTATAAAGCTTTTGCTCTTTCTTGAATATCTATAAGGATCATCATGTAAGATCATATAGCAGCCTTCTTGATATTCCTGACAACATTGAGGAAATCTGTTGGTTGTTGCCTTGTTGGCTTGTTGCTGTCAGTTTTTGTTCAGTTCAGGAGTTCATCCAGGCCCAGTAAATCCGAAGACAGCCCGGCCCATGAGCAATAGGCCTGCTTTTGAAGCCTCATCCCCCCCGGCCAACCCTAACACCAAGCAGTCGAGCAGCGCCCCTCCTCCCGCCAAAACCTCCACCGTTTTCCCGCCAAATCCCTCCTCTATTACTCTCTTCCCGCCACCATCCATCCGCACCCCTCGCAATCCTCCCAGTCCATGCCCACGCACCCGCATCCCTCTCTAATCCGCCGCCGCCGCAGCAGCCATGTCTGGTTGGGACGAGGGCGCCGTGTTCTACAGCGACCAGGCGCAGTTCCCCCGCGGCGGCCCCGGCGGCGATCCAGCCGCCGACCTCACCCGCCACTCCGCTCTCCGCAAGTTCAAAGAGTTCCTCCGCGGTTTCACCGGCCCCACCGGCGACTTCCCCTACCGGTACGCCCCCCATCACTCTCTCCCACTCTTTTCACTCTCCCCAGATTTGGCGTCTCCATGGCGAAACAAAACTTACTCCCGTGTTCATCTGGTTCAGTGAGAGCCTAGTACACAACCGCGACCATGTCAACGTCGCCATCGAGGACCTCGACGCCTTCGACGCCGAGCTATCTGACAAGATCCGCAAGTCGCCCGCCGATTATATTCCGTTGGTGCGTTGTCTTCTCTGAAATTTAGTTAGTTACCTGTGTGCACCGTGGTCCGTGGAGCTGTGTCTGACTTTCACACATGGGTCCGTGTAGTTTGAGACGGCCGCGTCCGAGGTTCTCGCCAGCCTCCGTTCGAAGGTCGCCGGTGAGACCGGGGAGATGGAGGAGCCCGTCACCGGAGATGTCCAGATCTTCCTCTCCTCCAAGGAGAACTGCCTGTCCATGAGATCTATTGGGGTCAGTTGTGAAACATTTCTTAACGGGATTCCCGTGTTGACTGTATTTCAGAGAATTCATTTCAGTGCTGCTGTTTGAAATTTCAGGCGGATTACATGTCAAAGTTGGTTAAGATTGCGGGAATTGCAATTGCAGCATCGAGAGTGAAAGCCAAGGCCACTCATGTAACTCTTCTCTGCAAAAACTGCCGGAGCGTGAGGACAGTGGCTTGCAGGCCAGGCCTTGGCGGAGCTATTGTGCCACGATCGTGTGATCATGTTCCTCAGGTATATTTCCTCAGCAATCCACTCAATTGTTGCAAAATCCCCCTTTTTTTGGGGAAAGGGGAACTTTAAGTATTCCCCGACTTGAACTCTTTAAAGACTGTATTCAGGCACAAGTAACATCCACAATCTACTCCAAAACAATCTTACATGCAACAGAAAAGAACATCTAGACAGACTTGTTCAGACTGTATTATTTATCGTTAATGGTTATTTTCTGACAGTTATATATGTATGTGATTGCTTACCCTTAGCCTGGAGAAGAGCCTTGCCCTCTGGACCCCTGGATTGCAGTCCCTGATAAGAGCAAGTATGTGGATCTCCAGACCCTCAAGATGCAAGAGAATCCTGAGGTTAGTTGCTACTCATCCTTGCAGACTGTAGTTGAGTCAAAGCAATCCTGATTTGTAGTGTTTTGCTGGTGTCTGTTAAAAATGTGACTGACGACGATCTCCTTTTTGCTAGGATGTTCCAACTGGTGAGCTTCCTAGGAACGTGCTACTTTCTGTAGATAGGCACCTTGTTCAGACCATTGTTCCAGGGACTAGATTAACTGTTGTTGGCATCTACAGCGTCTACCAAGCATCTGCTAAGTATGATGAATCTGAAGCTTATTTTGTCTGTTTATTTATCTGAACTGGGTCAAGTACATGACTAATAATGGTGTTGGATTCACTTTGCAGCCAGAAGAGTGCTGTTGGTGTTAAACAGCCTTACATTAGAGTTGTTGGTTTGGAGCAATCTAGAGACAACAACTCGAATGGCCCCTCAAATTTCACTCTTGATGAGGTGGTTTCTTTTTTCAAGGTTTTCGTTGGTAACAAAGTTTGATCTATCTGTAAGGTTAATTTTTCTTGCTGCCTTGTAGGAAATGGAATTCAAAGAATTTGCACAGAGGCCA
Organism: Setaria italica; assembly: GCF_000263155.2. Taxonomy (NCBI): domain Eukaryota; kingdom Viridiplantae; phylum Streptophyta; class Magnoliopsida; order Poales; family Poaceae; genus Setaria; species Setaria italica. Next base: position 40,507,634 of record NC_028450.1, on the reverse strand, counting down.
GATGCATATGCCAAGCTTTGCTCAATGATTGGCCCTTCAATTTATGGCCATTCTGATGTCAAGAAAGCTATTGCATGCTTGTTATTTGGGGGATCTAAGAAGGTATACCATTCTTATCAAGTGACTGATATGTTTCCACTGAAGCAATGCTAATCCGTTTACCAACTGACAGTGTTCTCATGCTGTGCTTTGAACTACTCTTACTGCAGAGGCTACCTGATGGTGTCCGATTGAGAGGGGACATTCATGTCTTGCTTCTCGGTGATCCATCCACAGCAAAATCACAGGCAAGTATCGTTTGATGATTTTATAGCATTTACTTTGATGGCAAAATAAAGTGACAATAAAACTCATTTGTCATACACCTCTGGTTTGACATTATGTGAATTTGTACTTTAATTCAGTATGAGTAATTTGACACTACTGTGTATGATTGTTTTGTCACTATTTAAAAGCAAAGGTCTGCTTTGCATCATGTGAACTTGTACTTTAACTCAGTATGAGTAGTTTGACAGTACTGTGTATGATTGCTCTGTCACTATTTAAAACTAAAGGTCCCTAGTTCGTTGACATGCATGCCTATGTTTCGACAGTTCCTCAAATTTGTAGAGAAGACAGCTCCTATTGCAGTCTATACATCTGGAAAAGGTTCCTCTGCAGCTGGTCTTACGGCATCTGTAACACGGGATAGTAGCTCGGTAGGTCTATTTCACTGAATTGTTTGTTGTTCACTGAAGTTCTGTTTCAAAGGCTGTAAACAGTTTTTTTCCTCTTCAGCGTGAGTTTTATTTGGAAGGAGGGGCCATGGTTTTGGCTGATGGTGGAGTTGTTTGTATTGATGAATTTGACAAGATGAGACCTGAAGACAGGTAGACATCAATTTAGATGTTCTTGTGAAACTAGAATAAACATAATAATCTTCCCTTTTTTTGGTGTGCTTTCTTGAAACCACATTAACCTAGTGCCCCTTCTTTTTTGCAATTCCAGAGTTGCAATTCATGAAGCCATGGAGCAGCAGACAATATCTATCGCCAAGGCTGGTATTACAACAGTACTCAATTCAAGGACTTCAGTTCTTGCTGCTGCCAATCCAATTGCAGGACGCTACGACGATCTTAAGGTCGATGAACATGTTTTTATTTACTCTCCTATTTACTCTCCAAGTGTTCACCTTTTTTTTATAACTGTTGTAGTTATATATGTGAGACAATTAATTTGACAAATATTTCTTTTGCTGTTTACCAGACTGCACAAGATAATATTGATCTGCAGACGACCATTCTTTCTAGATTTGATCTAATCTTTATTGTAAAAGATATCAGAATGTATGATCAAGATAAGGTATGAAGCAAAATTCTTTCTTCAGCTTCTCTGTGCTATCTGAGAGACTAAATGCAACTTAAAAAATGTAGCGTATAGCGAACCACATTATCAAGGTGCATGCCAGTGGTGCTGCTGCCTCATCTAAGAACACAGAGGCAAGTGAAGGAGAGAATTGGCTGAAAAGGTACTGCCCATCTTGCCTTTTCTGTTGTAAAATTGACTTTATTTTCTTGGCTTCTGATGTATACTATTTTTATATATAGGTACATTGAGTACTGCCGTGCTACTTGCAAGCCACGGCTTTCAGAAAAAGCAGCTGAGATGCTGCAAAACAAATATGTTGAGATTAGACAGGTATGCACTGGACATTTCCACACAATTAACTGGTTTAGGATTCTATTCCTCTTATTCCAGATGTCATTCGCATTGCTGACCCGAGTCCAAAATTTCCTTTAATATAGCCCTTCATATGTGTTTATCTTCTTCGTTTTGCAGAAAATGAGACAGCAAGCTCATGAGACAGGGAGGGCCGCAGCGATTCCCATCACGGTGAGGCAGCTTGAAGCCATCATACGTTTGAGTGAATCTCTTGCAAAGATGAGATTGTAAGTACTACACATGCTACAGTTGCAGAGGCCATATATTTTTTTCCATTTCTTAAAAACACATGCTACAGTGGAAGATGTGTATATATCCATTCTCGTGTGCTATGCTTCTAGTTTAATTGTTTCATTACATTCATGACTGATGTTTGAATGACTCTTAGGACAAGCGTGGCTACACCAGAGCATGTTGAAGAGGCATTCAGACTATTCAATGTCTCCACAGTTGACGCCGCAAGATCTGGAATCAACGAGCATTTGAACTTGTCACCAGAGATTGCAAACGAAATCAAGGTTAATCTTTGCAGCCTGAAGTTAAAAATTCAGTTATCTAACCTTGCATTTTTGTAATGCCTTCCATTTTGTTCTGACAGCAAGCGGAGGCACAAATAAAGAGAAGAATGGGCATTGGAAGCCACATATCTGAGCGGCGGCTGATTGATGAACTAACTAGGATGGGAATGAATGAATCCATTGTAAGGATCTCATGATATATGCCTGAAATAATATTCAAGTTTTAAGCGCACGTTTTCTGATAATCTCATCACTCAATGTGTTTCAGATCAGAAGAGCCCTTCTGATCATGCACCAAAGGGACGAGGTGGAGTACAAGAGAGAGCGCCATGTGATCGTCCGTAAGGCTTGATCTTGATGTGGGTGGAGAATACATATCAATGACATTGGAGGCGTCCTCTCCACAGCTGTGTGTATACCGTCAATGGAACTGCAACCCCTTCCCGGAGGACGAGGCACGCAGGCTCTAGCTTATCTCTGACTGGAATACTGTGATCTCCACAAGAATGGATGAATTTCTTGCATCGTAGAGATAGCCAGATGTGTAGCTGTACCACAATAGTCTGTTGCTGTGATCCTAAATTATCCAGTGTGATCATGTAGGCTTAGCTTTGGAACCAAAGTTCTAAACCTGTACTACTTACTCTAACTCAATTCATGGATGCAAAAGTTGTTTTTTCTGCATCTCAATTTGTGGCGAGGAATCAGTGCCCTGAAGCAATACAGTATGTAGTAGCAAGACAGGATGTGTGCATTCACAGGGGAACAAGTGGTGATGACTGCTACAATACGAGATGAATTCAGGAAGAGTTTACAGGTTACATACAAGAAACACAACGCTGAACGGTGGTAGAAACCTGACTGACTGAAGTAAACACGTAACCAGCGCTCAGATCTCTCTCACTTGCAGGGGTAACAAATTAAGACTCAAAGAGACGCATACGGCGGCTTATCTTCTTACACGGTGTAGCTCTGCTGGATGGTGTCGATGTCGAGCCCCTTGAGCTTGACCACCGACTCGACGTGCCCCTTGAGCGTGTGCAGCTCCCTGAGCCTTGCCATCTCCGCGCGCTTGGCGGCCTGCTCGGCGAGCTCCGACAGCTCGCGGTAGCTGTTGGTGTCGCCGAAGAGGTCGGAGCTGGTGGTGGCCTGGTTGAGCCCGTGCAGCGTCCTCTGCGCCGTCGCCCACTGCGCCTCCCGCTCGCCCTTGCCGTAGTCCGTCCTGTTGGTGAAGGCCGTCTTGTTGTTGATGTTGTTCCAGGCCTTGCCGCTGAGCGCGTAGCGGATGCCGAACTTGAGCACGTCCAGCGGGAAGTAGGTGACGATGCTGAACACCCAGATGGCGGCGCCCCAGCCCCAGCCGATGCCCTGCATCTTGCAGAACTCCCAGTTGGCGTACACGGCGATGCACGTCGCCACCAGCTGCGCCGCCAGGAAGGCGATCACCAGCAGCGCGCCGGGCCGCTCCACGAAGGACCAGCTCCGGGACCGGGTCACGAAGATGAGCGCCTGGCTGATGATGCTCACTTGCAGGTACAGCGCCGCCATCAGCTCCTTGTCGTTCTCCTTGATGGAACGGACGCCGAAGGTCTTGGTGAAGAAGTCGGTGTCGTGGGCGAGGTAGAAGAAGAGCGCCGTGGTGAGGGCCATGTAGGTGCCCAGCACGATGCCGGTGGCGAAGATCTCCTTGAGCTTCCACGAGTCCGGGGTCGGGGACGGCTTCACGCGGTCCTTGGAGATGGTCATGATGGTGCCGTCGTTGAGGATGGCGATGATGAGCACCATGAACGGCGCGAAGTCGAACTCCCAGACCAAGGCCACGAGGAGGAACCCCAGCACGATGCGGATGGTGATGGACACCGCGTAGATGGTGTAATTCTTCATGCGCTGGAAGATGGCGCGGCTGGTGAGCACGGCGCTCACGATCACGCTCAGCCCGGGCTCCGTCAGCACGATGTCCGACGCACTCCGGGCCGCGTCCGTCGCGTCATCCACGGCGATCCCGATGTCGGCCTTCTTCAGAGCCGGCGCGTCGTTCACGCCGTCCCCGGTCATGCCGCAGATGTGCTTCCGGTCCTGCAGCCGCTTCACGATCTCGTACTTGTGCTCCGGGAACACCCCGGCGAACCCATCGGCCTTCTCGATCAGCTCGTCGATGTTGAGCCCGCCCATCTCGCCGGTCTTGTTGTCGCCCAGCAGGGTGGTGGAGGGGTACATGTTGCTGCCCATGCCCAGGCGCCGCGCCGTCTCCTTGCCGATGGCCAGCTGGTCGCCGGTGATCATCTTGACGTTGACGCCGAGGTGGAGCGCGCGGCGGATGGTCTCGGCGCTGTCGTGCCTCGGCGGGTCGAACAGCGGCAGCAGGCCGATGAACTGCCACGGGTCGCCGGCGCTCTCCTTGCTCTTCTCCGGCACCTGCTGGTACGACACGCCCAGGGAGCGGAGGCCCCGGTCGGCGTAGCTGTCGATGAGGGCGTGGATCCTCTTCTCGGCGTCCTTGCTCATCCTGCACAGCTCGATGATCTGCTCCGGGGCGCCCTTGCTGACCCTGTGCCAGTCGCCGTTGCCGTCGACGTAGGTGATGGCCGTGCGCTTCTCGACGGGGTTGAAGGGGAGGAAGTGGACCTCCTTGATACCGGCGCGGGCCTCCTTGGGGTCGGCGAGCATGCTGACGATGCAGGTGTCGATGGCGTCCTGATTCTCGACGCGGGAGGCCCTGGCGGCGTAGAGGAGCACCATGTCCTTGTCGACGCCCTTGCCACACACCTCGATGAGAGTCTTGTCGACGGTGAGCTTGTTGAGGGTGAGGGTTCCCGTCTTGTCGCTGCACAGCACGTCCATGCCGGCCATCTCCTCGATGGCAGTCATGCGCTTGGTGATGGCGCCCTGCTGTGAGAGGCGGTGGGAGCCGATGGCCATGGTGACGGAGAGCACGGTGGGCATGGCGATGGGGATGCCGCCGATGAGCAGGACGAGGAGGTTGTCGATGCCGTCGCGGTAGGCGCGGTGCTGGATGGGGTACATGACGATGATCTCGATGACCATGCCGACGGCGATGGAGATGATGCAGAAGTTGCCGATGGCCGTGAGCACGAGCTGGAAGTGGCCGACGTTGTTGGTGCTGTCCACCAGGTGTGCCGCCTTGCCGAAGAAGGTGTGGACGCCGGTGGCGATGACGACGGCCTCGATCTCGCCCTGCTTCACCGTGGAGCCCGAGAAGACCCCCTGGCCCGGGTGCTTGTTCACCGGCAGCGACTCGCCGGTGAGCGCTGCCTGGTCGACCTTGAGCGGGTCGCCCTCTAGCAGCCTGGCGTCGGCGGGGATGATGTCGCCGAGCTTAATGCTGATGATGTCGCCGGGGACGAGGATGGAGGCGTCCTCCTCCTTCCACTTGCCGTCCCTGAGGACCTTGGTCTTGGGCGCGAGGCCCGCCATGAGTGCCGCCGCGGCGTTCCCAGCGTTGTTCTCCTCGATGAAGCTGATGGTGGAGTTGATGAAGAGGAGGACGGTGATGCCGACGAAGTCCTGCCAGTCGGGAGGCTTGCCGCCGCCGTTGGCGAGGACGATGGCCATGAGCGCGGCGGACTCCATGACCCAGGAGAGAGGGTTCCACATGAAGCCCAGGAACTTGAGCAGCTTGCTCTCCGACACCTCCTCCAGCTTGTTGGGGCCGAAGATCTTGAGCCGGTTCTCGGCCTCCGCGCTGGAGAGCCCCTGCTTGCTGCATTTCAGGTGCTGGAACACCTCCTGGACCGGGACGGTCTCCTGCAATTGACATGGTGTCGTGCCGTGTCAGCCAGAGGAAAGCAAAGGAGGAAAGGAAACGTGAATCATGTGACGACGAAGTGGGAGAGGCGTATGTACGAGGTCGACGGTCTCGTTGCGGACGTCCTCGAGGGAGATGGACGCCATGCTGTTTTATTAGTTGATGAAAAGGGGATGGTGATGGGTGGAGGTGCCAGCGGCGGGGAAGGGATGGATGGTGTGGTGGTAGCGGCGGCCGCGCGCGGACACGAGGGAGGGAGAGGCGGCTCGCTCGCTCGCTCTCCCGGTTGGCCGCTCGCTCTCACTCGCCCTAAGAGCCTGCCCGCCCGGGTTAGGCCTTCATGGAACGGGACGGAGCCGGGCCCTGCCCTCACGCCTCGGTCCGTGCGCTGCTTGAAGACGAACATGCCCGAGTCCCCCGGTGGCCCTCTTATACCTTCCCACCGGCCCAGCCGTTGCGCGCGGGCGGACGGTTGCATGCCACGCCACGCGACGCCCGCGCCGCGCGTTGCCGAGCCGTGCGGCCGATCGCTGCCTCCTCTCCTCTCTCGGCAGCGAAGCCACCTGGGCTCGCGTTGCAAAATTGGAAACCGGCGTGCCGCCAGCGTCCATTTGGAGGACAGGTGTACGACGACCGTCAACAACTGAACAAACTTTAACTCATCGGTCCCGAACAACGTCAACAAATGAACAAACTTTAACTCATCGGTCCCGAACAAAACGGCAAGAGCGAGGTGAAACGCCATGTTTCAACTGACTGTCTCGCCTACTATTTCTTACTGCTTCTTTTGCATGCTTCTTCGGTTAAGGACACCAGCAGCAAGTTAGATTATGTGTTTCAGACATTTCAAAAAAAAAAAGCATGTGTGTTTACGAATGCTCAATGTGGCATATGAGATGCTAAAAGTTTTTTAAAGCGTCTGCCCCACCTTTGCTGTGATATTCTGTTACGAATCGAGCTGCTGGGTTTGTACGACCACAACATTCATTAAAACCAAACAAAATCAGCCGATAGACCAATCCTAACAAAAGGCCCGTTTTATTGATTGTTCTGCATAGACCACGCGCCTCCTACTCTTTTCAAACCGAAGGACTAGGCGAGAACAAATTTGCCTCACATATCATGTGCAAAGATTGCAGAGAACTCGCACAACCCAATGGCCTACATGTCAACGCTATTTCGATCGCACAACTAAAATCAAAGCGTATCAAAAACATTCACAGGAATGTCATCACGACTCACGAATCCCGCACAAAATCCATCACATCTTGCGAAGTCACCATTGCAACCTTGAAGCAACAAATCAGCAAAGGTAAAAAAAAAAAGAGCAAAACAATAACGGGGACTTCGATAACCAAGGGAGCACACTAGCACCAAGAGAACAATTGTGCAGGCGCATTATTCCATCAGACATAAGAAATGTTTGGTTAGTTTCTGGCAATGGAAATTTAGGAGCTCTAGGCCTCATAATCTTAACCCAATTGCGTGACACGTAGTTTAACATGAAGGGAATTGAGTATGCTAATCAACTTCAGAAAAACCAGCAAAAAAGACTATGAATTAAGAAGGTGCACAATTAATTCTGGCATCACACATCATATTGTTTGAAAACTAGTTTCACACCTACATCATCATCCAAGACATTCAGGTTATCAACCATGACGATCTGCGGATCTGGTCACTGCGGATCTGGTCACCACAACAACGGATCCACAGTTCCACACAATGCAGTGACCAGAGGAAAAAAATGGTTAATCTACAAGAGCATAAATTGAAGCAGTCCAGGTTTTCTAAAGCACTTAGACCAGTACCAAACAAAATAATAACTTAGCAAGTGCAAGCATTTACTACAACTCCAGTACATGCACTGGTAATCATCTAACAAATGGTTGAATATAGACAACCAACAATACCCACAGCACTACACTCCACATGTAATCGTCTAAGCAACAGTTGTCAGAGCCAATACAATCCAGACCTGCTCAGCAATGGAGCAAATCAGACCTGATATAAATACCAGAAACGAACCATTCGTCCATTTTCCATAGCAAATCATCATACAAACAATGAGATAGCAATGGTTGATTTATGAAAGTTATGCTAACAAAATCCTCGTGCAAGAACACTGTTAGCACAAGCACAATTCACGCATTCTATAGTACAATGTGTCCAAGAAAGGGAACTGCACAGGTCAGAAAGCTATTCTCGCATTCTATCAACAACTAGCAATGGGGACATCATAATTGGCAGCATACAGGTAAAAGCAATGACTCCATTCATGCAACAGAAATAAACAAATGAATCAAATTTAGGCCTCAGAATAACTGCATCACTAAATATAGGGTAACAGGGGTCCTTTACTCATAGCAATGCAGCATGGTATCCAGAGTACTGCAACTCTCTTAACATCACCAAAATCTTAATAAAAGCATCCTGGAATCACTTCCTATCTTGCAGAAACACTGAAACACCCATAAAACATAAGATAGCTCTTAAACCCTAGCCTTCCGACGCAGCAGCCGGTCCATCCCCTCGCTCAGAAGCCGAGCTTGGTGCGGCGCCAGTGCCTGCGCTTCGCGTTGTACCTGAAATAGACAGACCGCAGCAGCAAGGGGGTCAGCATCAGCCAATCTGCGTATTCCGAATCATACAAACGACAGGCAGGGAGGAAGCGGCCGTCACCTGATGGTGTTGTCGGTGCGCATGCGGATCCAGTAGGGGATGGGGCGGTTCTGGCGCATCTTCTTCGCCAGCTTCTTCTTGATCCGGAAGGTCTTGTGCGACGGCTGCGCAGCCAAAGAAGCAAAGCAAACAAGAAAGCGCGTCAGAGAAACATCGAAACCATGGCCGCGCAGGTCGAATTCCATGGAAGAGAGGGCGAGAGCGAGGGGCTTACCATCTTTGCGGCGGAGACGAAGAAGCGGCGGCGGCGGCAGCGCGAAAACCCTAACTGCGTGAAGAGTCACAGTTGTGGACGGTGGGGATTATATAGTGGAAGCGAGAGTTGGGATAGCTTGGGCTCGTTGGGCTGGATGGACCTCTCGTCCAGTGGTAGACTGAAGTGTAATGGGCCTATTTTCCCCAGGCCCGTTAGGCTTATTGGTGTTAGATTGCTTTCTGTAAGGTAACAAGCTAGAACTTTCGGTCCATAAAGCCGGTAACGGGCTGGAATACATGGACGATAATTTGGGCCTGACGGAGATGAAATTGGATCAGAATTTTCTTTTTCGTTTTCTTTTTCGTCTTGCTTATTGGTGTTTTAGAATTTGACTAAGCAAGATTCCGGGAATGTTACCATTCGGTCGTGAATTTCGCTCCGTCGCAGAAGGCGATTCCTCTCATTGATTGTTGGAGAAGTGGCGGCCGGAGTTAGGGCAGATGGGCTACCGGAGACGGTGATCTCCGCCGGGCTTGGGAAAACAGCCGGACTGACAGCGGGGCGTTTCTGCGACTGTGGTAATGGCCCCAGCAAAATTCTCCACCCGAGGATGAAATATTCCATTTCAGTCGATTCATCGCGCCATCGTTTTTTTTTTTTGTCAATGTGACAGTTAAATAACAACCGTCATGGTACCAGCTATAGATCCTGCTACCAGTACATGCGTTCCAAGTCGTAACCGCGATTCCCGGGCCGTCCAGATCCCTCACCTTCAGCCTACGGCTGCGCAATCAAGCCGATCAGGCGATCACGGCCTAAACAACAAGAACGGAACAGAAACGTCCCTCTCGAACACAGCTCAACAGTCTCCCAATGGAAAACGCGTATCCGGTCAAGGGGGAAGACCGAGATGATGCATGCATCAGGCAGCCAAAAAAACAGCTTCAGGTTCAGGTTCAAAGCAGTCTAACCTGATGATGCAGAATCCTACGGATCATCGTCGGCACCCTACCAGCATCGTGATCATGGACACGGATCACATGATCCCATGCCCACATGGGGGATTTCGGACGCTGTCTTGGCGCTCGCCGATCGCAATCCGTTTGGGACTGCATCAGGTGTGTATGAGAACGGAGGGAGAGAGAGCTCCACGTTCATGAACCGACCGAGATTTTCTGAATACCGACAGGTCACAGGCGTCCCCCCAGCAGCAGCCTCATCTGCCGATCGAGCATTACGCGTGTCCGCAAGAGTTTTCCCGATGATTGCCATGATTAGCCGTGGGACAGTGCCCTTGTTTGCGATGATCATCGTCTGCATTAGACGGGGATAACAGGTCGCGATCACCTGATCATGCCCACATGGGCGTTTTACGTGCTGTCTGCCATGATCCATGCCCATGGCGAATGCCACCTGCCATGCTTGTGCTTTGCACTTCCATTGCCGAAACTGTCACCGGGGAAAAGATAAGACAAAAAGGGAACACATGCATGTTTATCCTGCAATTCACCAAGATTTGCTATGAATCTATCGCTCATGACCCGTGCAGTCAACTGGAAGCAACTTGAGCTAGTTCAGTCGCCTGGGTTGCCCGAAATACAGCTGAAAGAAAGCACCACTGAAGAAGAAACACAAACAAAGTGCAGGGAAAATTTTGACTGGAATTTTTCTAAATTATAAAGTTCTAGCTACGGGTTCCTGCCAAATTCAACAAACTAACGGCATCCTAAGAATAAGATCTTGTCCCAATCATTACATGTCATTCGGGTCAAATAAGATCCCACGAAACCCGGATCGCAGGCGACGTCTGATGACTGCGTTTGTCCAATGCTAAGCCGATTGGCAGTCACCAATACGATGATCGGAATTCAGATCCTCATGACTTCTGCAAGCTAGTAACAACTAACAAGTACTCATGCTAGACAGTGACAGGCGAGCTGTATACAAAACTATCTTCAAAGTTCAAACCCTCGGTAAGCTGTTTATCATTGTCATATTTGCAATGGCAAGAACTCGCTGAAAAAAAAGGGGAAACGTCCATCAGGCTACCGCTCGCCAATTTTTTTACTGTCTGAACTGAAATGTCCCTGCAGCTAATTCAGGTCTGGATATTATTGTCCATTGCGGATTGGATAGGGTGGTTGGAACTCGTAGTTGACAGTAACGTGACGATGTCAGGCTCAGCACCCAAGTTGTTTATGCGTGCGCTTGGACCATCGTTTCGTTTCAGGCTTCAGCTTGTGCCCTTGTGCGTGCAGCCTTGTTAACAACCGTGCCTAGCTTCAGACTCCCAGTGTGATCCAGAGATCGCAGAACGGTTCAGAAAAAAACTTTGCAGCCAACTGTGTCGACCATGGTAAAAGGCGATTTGTTTCTATCGCCCTGAATTTCAGATGTGCCATCCTATGAATTTCGTTGAAATGAGTGGCGTTCGAGATAAATTTTGCAACGGCGATCGACTTGCGGACCATTTTGCGACCGTGACGCCCACAGGACTAGAGCAGGATTTAACAACTGCGAGCCGAGCCATGTACAGCAGCTGCCTAACAGGACAAAGCTCTGCAAGAACTGGCCTGATTTGTCCACATTTACCAGCTACGGAGTTGCATACTACGTGCTAGGCTTTAGCTGCAAGTTCCGAAATCCTTTTATGACGCGGTAATTTCGTTTCAGAATTCAAGTATTCCAACAAGTCGACAGTTCACAGGACAACCCAGAGAGGGGGAATGATCGATCGTTTCCAATTTTTCATGCAATACTGTCATTCGCCTGTCAATACGCCGTATGGACAAACATCACGCTTAACAAATCTTAGACTGAATAAATCCAGGAACCGCTAGCAACATCGGAATCGCACTGAATTGAAATTAACCAATAGTCTGTACCTGGGAGCAAATGATCTGAAGCCGACCAGGTATCTTTCACCTCTTCAGAGGAGCAGAAGCCATGGATCCCGCCGCAGCGCCATGCGCTCAATCCCACGTGGCTCCAGAGACCGTTTGCGCTGCGCTGCGCTGCGAGAGGCATCTATCAGTCCATCCATCCTGCTCAGTCGTAGGCTGCGCAGCTAGCTGAGCCTACACTACGGCACAGGGCGCAGCACGGCCACAACGCGCGTAGGGCTGCGTGCGCTGACGAAGACGATAAGCCGATAAGCAAGCGCGTCGCATGTACAGCCGCACATGCGCGCGCGCGCGCGCCAACGGCCAACCTCTCTTCGACAGCGAGTAGTACGTGGTAGGCTGGTAGCCCCCCTGAATGCTGCATGCGCTGCATGCTCTTCTTCCCAAGGCCGCCGTGGGAGTTGGCGCCCCGGTAGCTAACGTCACTGGCTCGCTGGTCGCTGCCCGGCTTCGTCACCGCCGGCCGGCCGCCGGCGAAGCATGCGGACGAGCTGATCGATCAGCGGTTGGGCTACACCAACCTGCGACGGCGCAGTAGTACCATGCCAGACGTACGGGGACCATCCTAGCTCCCTCGGCTTGGTTTGATTTGCATCTGCTGCTCTTGGGGCAGAACGCATCTTTATGCACTGCCATGTTTTCGGCTGGTTTTGTTTCAGTCTCAGTACTGATCAGGCAAGAACAAGCACTGCAGTCATGACATACACAGCGTCAGACGATGATATTCTTGCATGCCTCTTTTAGATTAAGGATCTTGCGTGCCTCTTGGAGTCGATCGATAGACGCTGGTCATTTATTAGTTTTGCTCTAAGTCCTTTTTAAAAAAAATTATGATCAAATTTATAAAAAAACATATTAACGTCTACGGTACAAAATAAATACACAAATCTAAAACATTTTATATTGGATTCATACGTAACTAATTTGATGCTGTAGTTAGCGCTACATTTTTCTATAAATTCAATTATTTTTTAAAAACAAATAACTTAGGATAAAAGTAAAAAGACACGAAGAGAGTAAGATGCACGAGTGAGCCGAGAAGAGTCGGGGGTGAGCAACGCGGTCGTGCTGTTTCAACTAACAGCGTAGGATCATATCGTCCTCCTGAGTCCTGACCTATATGGGCAGTATGGCCGTCCTAGTCCTATCACAGTTCATTTTATTAGTACACACGAGCTATCCGGAGGGCTGATGTAGGGGCTCACATGTGCCATGTCTTCTATACGCTCGCTAGGGTTGTGTGGTTTAATCTTTGATGGCGCCAGATTTGGGTGCATGCACGGGCAGGAACGGTGCATTGGTGCTTGGAGATTCCACCCTACTCGGCGCCTTTTCCCCGGCATCTCATGTGTCTGATTTGCATGTGAGCTCGTGTTTGTCGGGCTCGCACCGTTGCACGTTCCCGGCCGACGGCACGGGAGACGCCACGGGCAATCTCCAGCATGCTCCCTTGTCTCTACGGTGAAAGGTCAGCTAGCACAAAGCAGTACTCGTCAACACAGGGCTGTGAAAAATCCTTGCCGATGCCCTATGATCTCTCTCTCTCTCTCTCTCTCTCTCTCTCTCTCTCTCTCTCTCTCTCTCTCTCTCTCTCTCTCTCTCTCTCGTGTCTAGACACACACTTTTTCATGAACATCCCTGCATGCTATTGCTATGCCTAGAGAGAGCATCTTTTGGATTTGTGATGTGAATCTCACCATGTTGCCACAGTAGTGCTCCACTCGGCCTAAAAGTTCCGCACAGTTGGGTGATAGCTCACAACAAGCATGACGACGGCGACAAGGATTGGCCAGCCAGAGGACTAGAGGAGGAAAGGAAGAGGCAGAGAATACCCACGAGAAGACCAATCAAACCACACCCAAGTACCCAACTCAACTCAAAGGTGGCACGAGGTGGGCCCCCAACGACCATAGAGACATCTACGTCGGCCCACCTGGTAGCCGAGACCCAAGAGTAGATTCCCGTTTGCCCTCCCCTATTTAGGGCTCCCCTCCATGTCTCGCGAACGACGAACCACTCCCTCCCCTGCATCATAAATATCTCTAGCTCTCCACACGCGCGCAGACGAAGCGCGAAGCAACCGAACGAGCCGAGGACGACCACGATCGAAGGGACCGATCATCGCCTGACAGGAGGGCAGCTCGCCGCTAGAGGAGCCGTCGCCGTCGTCGACCGCCGCCGCCGCGCCGTCCAGCAATGGCCCGGCCGCAGCAGCGGTACCGCGGCGTGCGGCAGCGCCACTGGGGCTCCTGGGTCTCCGAGATCCGCCACCCTCTCCTGTGCGTAGCGTATAGGCCATGCGCCCGACCTGCTCTCGCTTCGTCGTCGTCGTCGTCCGGTCCTTGATCATGACGCGTTGGCTGGGGATTTGCTGCAGGAAGACGCGGATATGGCTGGGCACGTTCGAGACGGCCGAGGACGCGGCGCGGGCCTACGACGAAGCGGCGCGGATCATGTGCGGGCCGCGCGCGCGCACCAACTTCCCCGCCGACGCAGCCGCATCCACGTCGTTCCTCTCCGCGGCGCTCGTGGAGAAGCTGCACCGGTTCAACCTGGCGTCTGTGCAGGCCGCGCAGCGGCAGAGGGAGGCAGCGGCGGCGGCCGCCTCCTCCGCCGCGGCCTCGGCCGCAATGTCGATCGGCGGCGACGCCTGGGCCGCCTGCGACTCGGGGACGCCGACGGCCGCGGAGTGGGGCGGGAGGTTCCTGGAGGAGCAGCACGTGGAGCAGATGATCGAGGAGCTGCTGGACTCCAACTTCTCCATGGAGATATGCTATTAGTTAGCTCTCTGTTCTTGCACCGATGAGCTGCTTGCTCTCTGTTCTCCTGTGTCTGCCGCTGCAGAGCTGCTTGCTCTCTGTTCTTGCACCGATGAGCACTGCAGCTGCGCCCCTGCTTTTGCATGTGTGCGCGTTGCTCTGCATCCGTGCATAGTAGTCTGATTGTACGAGTTTTCCACCTGGTAGTGTATAGTACTCGTAAGTAGCACCAGTATATGTTGTGCATTTTCATCCGTGCAGAAGGCCCCGGGCAAAATAGCTGAATCGATAGACTACGACGTTACTCTACCCGCACTGCTCATGCATCATAGCCCATGTTTTAAATCGTGGGCTAAGACATTTAGCACTCATCCTCATCAAACATTTAATAACGGGCTAAATAGAGCTATAACGGCAAATAACCGCTAAATTGTACATGGAAGCAAATAGCGGTATCCCAGCTACATTGTAGACATATTTGTAGGGAGAAGGTGTTTCATCAATCAAGGAGGGAAAGAATGGAAACGGTGGGAACCAGTGACGCAATATTTTTTTCTTCACCGATTTGCCTTCTCCGAGGCACCGTATCTACATGTAAGTGAGTTACAATGATCCTCAAAGTCGCCGACCCGAGTTCGAGTCACGGATCTAACCGCGGATGGCTCCCAGATGACACAACAAGATAAGTTTAGGACTGTCGTTGTATTTTACTCACGAAAAAATATTCTTATTTATTATAGGAAAGGAACTACATGATCACAAATAAAGGTGGGATGGAATTTTGTTTTGCCATGGTTCATTGGATCGCCATAAAACTCATCAAAATACCTAATTCGGATTGCAAAGCAGGGGAAATTGGATATCAATGAACTAGCTAGCAGAGTAAAGCTGAGCCACTACTGTTATTGCCTCGTTGGTGTCACCACCTGCATCGAACTACTAGACTGCACCACACATGCCTCTCTTCACCTATTGGTTCCAGGGGGCAAATAAAATGGAGGTCACTGGCTACATGAGATCCATTCCATTCCATTCCATTCCATACAGGCAATCAGGCGTAGGCCATCGTCTCGAGGCCTTGACTCTTCAAACACCTGGCGAGCCGCGAGCGCATGACGCTGACGAGCACATCAGTATACATCACTCAGGTTTCAGGTTTATCAATCAAAGCGAGCCCGGCCCTGTGATGACGGACGGGACGGCATGCCGGCATGGATATCCAGGGAGGATTCACTTCGCCACGGCCCACTGCTGCCGGCATGTGCCGTGCCGACGTCGCCCCCGCGCACGACATGCCAGCCGCGGTCAGCCGCCCCCAGCCAGCACCCTGAAACCCAAACCTGCAAGGGACATCAGGTGCTCGCTGCCTTTCGCGCAGCTGGACTGATCGGCCCCGCCCTGCCTCGGCCAAGGACAGGGAGGCCCGGAGATGAGCGCGGCAGCGGCAAGTAGCATCTGCCGCGTCGCAGTTTTCCTCGGCACCATGGGTGGTGGTCGCGCGAAGCGGGCAGCCAGGGTGCGTGCTCGTGAGCCTCGGTCGCGGGTCTGCCTGTGCAATTTTCTTCTGATCGAAAGCTGCTGCTTTGCTCTGTGTTTCCTGGATCCTGATCGTGACGCCTGTTCAGTTTGATTCCTTCTCGTGTCGCATCATTGCTCCTACGGCCTATGCAACATGTTCTTCGTTCCATTTATGTAAACCAAGCAGCTGGCTTATCTGAAGCTCTGAGCACGATTCGGTCATGATCCAATCCTTGCTCTTAGCCAGTTCGCACGTTTGCAGTAGTCTAGTGGCTTGCGGCTAGCTGGATTCCTGCAGAGAGGAAAGAAGATAGATAGGGCACCCGACACACGCAAGGACTCTTATCGCTTTGTTGCTCCTCTGAGATGGTGGGGCAGTCAAATTTTTTGTGGTTCCAAGGATAAGGCCTGGCCCTAGCTGGTTGCAGTCCTTGTGATCTTGCTGCCCTAAGATTTTGCGGGGACAGATGATTGAGAGGGTCAGGGGAGGAATCGTGCATGACGTGTTTCGGTGTTCGTGGGACACAGCTGAAGCATCCCTTGTGCTCCTGCCTCCTGCTCGGGTGCCATTGTCTCCGCTTCCGCATGTTCCCTCCTCTTCGGGGGGAAGTCACAGATATCACCCGAGACGGATTAAAATTTCAGGTGCTTTTTTGGTTTGTTAATCAACTGGTCATGAAATGATAGCTGTCACTTGGCACCAGGGCGTAGCCTTTCATCTCTCAGTCAATTCCTATTTTGTACAGAAATATCTTTACTTTTTTTTTTCGTTTTCAGCTCATCTGAAGTACAACGAACATATTTTTGTATAAGGAAGACATGAATAATGAAATTCGAATAAATTGGAACGAAAAGGGAAAGCAGTCTGGGCCGATGTATTCCGTACATGGGCCAACTCGGGCCCTCTTAGCTAACACATTGGGCCGTCAGATTTGAGCGGAACGTTCACTCGACTTCGTTGTTTCCTCCCCGCAGCCGTCGCCACTCTTCTCCGACCTCCGCGTGCCCGCTGCCCCCGTTCGAAAATTTCCCCTTGTCGAGGGTTTCTCTCCTCCCCCCAAATCTCCATCCGCATCCCCTCGCGTCGCGAGATCCTGCTCTCGGCGGAGCTGACGCGATGCCGCCGAGGAGGAGGCGGCGAGCGCCGCCCTCCAAACCGCAGCCGCAGCCGCAGCCGGATGCGCAGGAGCCTCCTGGCGACGACGCACCGTTGGAGGAGCGGCTGGCGTGGAACAGCCAACAAGAAAGTACGGCACCCTAAACCGCTCCCTCTCTCCTTCCTCATCTATATGCTAGGGGAATGCGCTAAATTTCAGTCCTTGATCGACGCATCTTGCAAGCATATCATCTGGCCGTAGTTTCTGTAAGTTGGGCAAGACTAGGATGCGAAGGATTTCGTTGCTCTGAAGTATTTTGCACTAGCTGTGCCGGTTGATTAACCGGAAGGGGTGGAAAACTTGGTACCGATTCTCAGGAGCTTTACTGGCAGAAAAAAAAAATCCACGGCTAATTGAGCTCACTATTCGAATTTGTGGACTGAAGAATCATCAGAACCTATTTTTAGATGATGGAATAAACGTATCCCAGCCTCTACATCCAAGGATGTTTTGGCCGTTCATTATTACAATAGCGGTACCCGCAGCAAAGCAAGAATGAAAGTTCTTTCCGAACAAAAGATAAGAGATCGGAACCTAACAAATTAAGTGAACAACAGTAAGGCCTCGCCCTAGAAAAACCCGATTGTAGGTTAAACAGTTCATAGTAGTTCAATTTTTGCAGATTTAGAAGAGTGGCTTCAAATTATGATTTCTTAAATCCTGCTTAATTGCTAATCTTGAAGGCCATCTGTTTTCTTCCTCTATCAGCAATGCATGGCATAAAATGTACTGTTCATTGCATTTGAAATTCTCATGCAATGATAATGATTCGAATTGGTAACCCAGAGTTCTAATAAACAGGTGAGCGCCGGATTACTGCCATCAAAGCGATAAAAGATGCAGAGGCTGGGAACATACGTTCTCAGATGCAATTGGTGCGGTCCTACTTTTCCAAGGAGCAATTAGAGGCAAATGCATTGGAATATTTCAAGGAGAACCTGCCCAATTTATCTATTGTCCCTAATGAAAAATATGATGTGCCTGAGCTAAAATGGAATGATGGAGACAAATGCATACTTGGGGACTTTATAGATGACAAGATTCTGCAAGCCTCAATTGCATCATTGCCAACTGCTGGTGGCCTTCAATTCCCAGGGGATTCAGGTTCGACCACGTCATCTACCTCTAATGGTTTATTTGACTTTATGGGAACCAACCAGTAGCAGCTTGCTTAAATGATTTCATCACTGCATGTGCAGTCGGGAAGGATTTCTACAGGCGCACTAGCAGTTTCAGCGATTTTGTAAGTATTTCTGCATGTACTGACACCAGATGTTTCTGCTCAAGCCTTCAATACTCTAACAAGTGTATGTTGCTTTGAAGGCTTGGAGTGAGCTACCTGATGGGCAAATGGCAGGAACATCAGATGCTTTTCAGACACCTGGGGTATGCATTTTTCTCCTTTCCAATTTACAGATTTGGTAAAACATTGTATTACTAATTTACTATCATGTTTGCTTCAAGTGGATGAGTTGCTTCTGGATTGCGTTGCAATCTCACCTTTTGTGTTTAAACATAATGCTTCAACAGGCTGTGAGTAACCGGCTGTCCTTCGGTATGACACCCAAAACTGTAAGGTTACCCAAGAATGGCGAGATGCTGCTATCTGTGCACGGTTCACCTCTTGGGGTCTACAAAGAAGAAAATTTAGCAGCTATTCAGGGTATCCACCTTGCCCCTTTGCTAACTTTCCTGTATCGGAAGCCTCATTTGGTGTTTTCCCGTTAAGTAACCATTTTTTATTCTTCCAGAATCTGGTAATGGAAATGAAGATGCTCCCTGCTAATGCACTAAACAAACCAGTAAGAAAGTTGTGTGATTATTAATTACTGCAGTTGCACAACTGTCAGGAGGTTGATCATTGTTTACATTGCAGGATGCTGCCAGCCATTGAGGTCTTGGCAATAACTGTAGGTGCTGATCATCAAGAGCCTGACATTTGTTCTCTGTTAACAAATTCTGCGGTACTGCTGTCGTGTGGCTAGTGAATGGTATGGCGCCCATATCTTATGGATCGAAGCTGACAACCACTGTTGAAGCATCTCTAATCTCTTGATCATATCTTAGAGCATGTATTGGATAATGACCGATGGCAATAACTGATGTGAGGTTCGTAGACTGACTGAGTAAAAACCTCTGTTGTTCGGACGCTACTCCATGTACCCTGAATTCAGTGTATTTAGGTCACTCTGTTCTTTTTTTTTAAAAAAAAGATATCTGTAATTTGAATGTGATGAACTCTGTTGTAGGACTCTGACTTCTTTCAGCAGTGTTGTTTGGTTTGCTGCCAGGGAGGTCGGCAAAACCAGTTGCCGTGCTGCCTTGTTTCAGCCAAACGTGTTTATATATGATTTATGAATTGAGACAATTTATCCTTTTTATATGTATGAATACTATGAATTATGAACTGAGACCAATTATCTTAGGCATGTGCTGCCTC
This sequence comes from Setaria italica, assembly GCF_000263155.2. NCBI lineage: Eukaryota > Viridiplantae > Streptophyta > Magnoliopsida > Poales > Poaceae > Setaria > Setaria italica. Next base: position 40,487,994 of record NC_028450.1, on the reverse strand, counting down.
GTGCATTTCAACTCCATTCTATCTCTACCTCTCTCTCCTAAACCTGGCTGAAATGAATTATTTGGTGTGAAGAAAGTCCTCTCGCACAAGCTCTTCCGTGTTTATCCCCTATCTCTTCCCCGTTATCATCCAGGACAGTACGGAACGGAAGCCGTTCCCGTGCAAACCCCAGAAACTATCCCGTTGTACTGTCTCCTATCCAGCACGGATTGGAACAGACACCGTTTTATGCGAAAACCAGGAGGGCCCATGCACGCGGAGAATCCAACCCCGAGCCGTAGAGCGCAGGCACGCACGCGAGGCACGCATCCGGGGTCAAGCGTGTTCGAGCCCAACACACCAGAGACCGCACAGATTAGAGTACCCGATCGATCGCCTACGCCCCACGCAACGCCACGACGCACCCACGAAAGCGAGAACGCGAAGCGAAGCAAACCCCAGACGCCGGCGAGCCGCGCCCACCCTGACGGCGGCGGGGTAGGAGAGGGGGTCGCCTGCGGCGGCCGCGATGGGGAATAAGATCGCGCGGACGACGCAGGCGTCGGCGACGGAGTACTACCTCCACGACCTGCCGTCCACCTACAACCTCGTGCTCCTCGATGTCGTCAGCCGCGACCGCTTCCTCAAGTCCGTCCGCTGCAAGCACGACGAGGGGCTGCTCCTCGTCAAGGTCTACTTCAAGCGCGCCGGCGAGCCCATCGACCTCAAGGTAACTGCGGGCTGCAGCCTGTTTCCAGGCGCGCCCCCCTTGCGAATCACTTCGGATTAGGGGCCGTATCGTGTCCTGAGATCTCGTTGATGGTTTCGCAGGAGCACGAGCGGAGGCTGGAGCGGATTAGGAACACGTTCAAGGGGATCGAGGGTTCCCACGTATGGCCCTTCCAGGTGAGGATTCCGTGCTTAGGGCTTTCGGTGGTGATACTAGTTAAATTTCGCCTGTAGGCTCTACCTTAAGAACAGGGGGCGATTAGTAATGCACATTATTTGCATGTTTCAAGAGAAATTTTAGTGTGGTTTAGCGGATTTTTTATCCCCTGTACTGTTTGTTTGGTTCAGCTTAGGCTAGACCACCACGTTTTTGTTTTTAGCAATAGGTTGGTTTTCAGAGCCTTTTCAAGTTATATATTTGGGGCCTTTGTAGACTGCGGGATGCTAGTATCTCTGATTTCATTAAGTCCCAATGAAAAGTTAGTGACATAGATGTTTTAGCACAAGATGGTATGGGTGTGAAATACCTAGATAGTACGAATCAATGAGTGTACATTTCATCTCAGTTGACATGCTGAATTGGCTTCGGATGTTCTTCAGGTTTGGTTGCAAACAGATAAAGCGGCATATCTTTTGAGACAGTATTTCTTCAACAACCTGCACGACCGACTGAGTACACGCCCTTTCCTCAGTCAGATAGCGAAGAAATGGCTTGCTTTTCAGGTGAGGCCACTTTTTCTTTCTTTTTTGTGTGTTGGATGGCTATCAATATTTACAAAGGCGTAGAAGTTGTTCCTGCTGGTGGCTGTAGTCCATGGGGAGTTGTATATTCTCCTGGCAAAGTGAAGATATAAATATTACGCTAAAATTAGTGGGGCATGTAAGAGTCATTCTTTATTCTTCTTTTCCTTTCCAGAGATGGTTGCCGACTTAGATCATTTGGTTGTGCAGTTAATCCATGCAGTGGAGCAGAGCCATAGTAAAGGAGTTTGCCATGGTGAGAAGGGTTTGCCTGAGTCGCATCGAAAGTACATTCTTTTGGCTGTTAATTTAACACTTACTATATTACTATTATTATTTGTCGGACAGGTGACATAAAATGTGAGAACGTGCTCGTTACTTCTTGGAATTGGCTATATCTTGCGGACTTCGCGTCTTTCAAGCCAACTTACATCCCATATGATGATCCATCTGATTATTCATTCTACTTCGACACTGGAGGAAGGCGAAGATGCTATCTAGCACCTGAAGTAAGTTCCTTAATCCAAATTACTCAAAATTTATATGCTCTTTCTTTTGCTTTTCCTGTGAAAAAGTGGGAGGTGCTTTTGGGAAAATTGCTAAAACACTGACTGAATAGTTTGTCACAGCCTGTTTATTTTTCATGTGTTCTATTTTTACTAATGCAGCTTACTTTGGTACATATTTGTGTATTCTTTGTGTAATTGCAAGATTATGAAAATTAAACTATCACTAAATATATGTGCTAAGACTTAAGACTGGTTGCAGTCAATGCCTCATTTAGTTACTTCCATTCTCTCACCATTTTTATATTATGTGTTTTTTTGTTCTATTTGACCCGTTGCATCTTGAAACCTGGTGTTGTTAATTTGTTAATGGGGATGGAATAGTTGCTATAGTAGTGCTATTTATAGAACGAATACATTCATATTACAATGTGATCTTGTCAAAAGGTTGTAAGTGTGTTGTTACTTTATGACTAACTTGGTTGCTTATTTGCTGTTTTGTGAACGAACCCCAGAGATTCTACGAACATGGTGGGGAGTCCCAAGTTGCAGCTGATGCACCCCTGCAACCATCAATGGATATATTTTCTCTTGGGTACGCTTCACTTCATGCTAACATTTTTGTCATTTTTAAGAGCAAGTTTTGGTTCATTTTCGACCTCTTCACCTGGCCTGACATTACATGCTTGCCTTGCCATATGAATAGTTCACCTACGAGTATGTTTTGCTTGGGTGTGCTAGTTTCATCTCATGTCTGTGTTGCCATTTGTTCTTCTGTGGCAAGGGGGAGCATATTATTTTCCGTTCAGATGAAAGCTGATGATTATTGGAACGCAGTTTTCATAAGTTAGTGCACAAAACTATTCTTAAATAAACAAAATAAATGCTGTCATTTTATTTCATGACCTTTGAGACATGCTTGCACTGAATTATACAACTTCACTAATACTGTGGAACTGCTTAAAAGTATTTTGGATCCTTTGGGCATGTTGATTATCAGTTGTTTGAATATCTTAAAAGCACAATCAGTTAGAATTTGTAATAGTTATGTTTTCTCAAAATTGAACTTTACGATAGGATATCTTCTATTCCTGCTTTGTCTGTATTGAGTTTTGTGAATTTCTGCTCCAGCTTCACTTTTTTCAGCAGTAATTTACTATGTTAGAATTCTGCACTCAGGTGACTGCCATTTTCTTTTTAAGATTTAAGAAATGCTGATCATTTAGGGGTATATTGTATATCTTCTTTCCAGGTGCGTTCTTGCTGAACTTTTCCTTGACGGCGTGGCACTTTTTGAGTTTTCAAACCTTCTGTCTTATCGGCGTGGTCAATATGACCCGATGCTTCTTCTACACAAGGTTCTTATGTTGTTCCTTTCCTCTTCTTCAACAGTTTAAATTGTGAATCATTGTAATGTTTGTATTCTTCTAATATATAATTTTGTGTTGCATATCGGCCACTTACCTCTGGGCAACTATATACTCTTTTCAGTTGTGACATGAGTGTTTGCACATCCATCTCTGATGGGACCATTAGTTCATTCTGTAAAAAACACTTATGATAGATAGGTCGTTTCTTACATATTCGAAACTCAAATTTCTAGGATTATGAACTTTTAGCAAGTTTGCAAGAGCAACATAGGAATGTTTGTTATGCATGATTTTAAGTGGTATATATCTGCAGAAATATTTCTTTCCCTTCCCCAAAAGATGAACTGTTTATACCTCTTATGCCTCAGGGTAGCACCTACATAGCCTATTGGACAACGTTATAGTTAAGAAGATCAGTGTGGATATATATTCAAATGGACAGATAATAGACTCTTCAAATCAAAGGAGCTTTCATGAGCCAAAATCTTTGCATAATTTAATGCAGCAATCCTAGATGAGAAAACTCATGATAAATCTCATATTCATGATTTCCCATTACATGAGTGTGTTAGATCAATTTAAAAAGTATTCAGGAGCCAAAAGATCTTGACTGTTTCCCATTGCAATAACTTGTGCATTTCTAACACTGCTAAATGCCAATTAAATAGGACATAGTCTACTTCGGCATGCCTTATACTGCGTCTATACTCCAGTATTGTGTAATTGTGTTAGAAGGACCTGAATGAAACAGGCTATTTTACGGACCTAATCAGTGAAAAACTGATTTATTTGTGAATACTCTGTACTTGTGAAAGGTGCATGTAGAAAGGAGGCCTACGTTTTTTGCATGTAAAGCGCCTTCATTTGCATACTGTATCCTCATCATCGGTTTCCTTGTTGATTTTACTGCTATTTCCTAATTTTGGTCGACTAGAGGATTGTTGGATTCTCTTCAGATATTACCTAGAAAAAGCTTCTGAAATAAACTTGTTCTTGCAGATACAAGATACTGGTATTCGTGACATGATACTTCACATGATCCAGTTGGACCCCCAAAAAAGGCTACCGTGTCGAAGCTATCTACAAAAATACGAATCTGTTGTGTTCCCAGTTTATTTTTCAAACTTTCTGCACAAGTTCTTCTCGGATATTGTTCCACTTGACTCAGATGCCAGGGTAAGGATCATTCGAGTTTTGTAGTCGCCTCTGGTTTCTACAGTTGTCCTAGTTTCTAAACGTAATTCTGTATCCAGGTTGAGAAGACTCAAGACAATTTTGAAAAGATACTTGAAATAATGATGGACAGCTCAACGATTGAACAGATCGGGAGATGTACATTGTCTGAGCATAGTGAACCATCTGGGAGAAAAGGCACAGGAGGGCAAAATTTAAACTCGCCAGGAGATTCTAAAAAGAGCACATCAGTTAAGAAAAATGCTCTTGTAGACCATCAACAGATTGCTGGAGATATCAATTTCCTCCTCAAAGAAGTGGAGAACAGGAGCAACAGCACAAGCACAAAGATAACAAAAGACATGGACCAGGACCATATTCGGTCCTCACAGCTGGTTAATCCAGCAGGAAGGGGAACAGGAAGTGGTTTGACGACCCGGAACAATGTTGTATCCCATGTGCAGAAGATCTCAAAGAGTAATTTATGTTCCTTGGTAGCTGGTTATGATGGCCAATCAGATACCTATAGCTTTGACATTTTTCAACAGATAGACTCCAAGGAGAGCTGTGAAGGCATGGTCTTGCTTGCCTCATTACTCTGCTCATGCATACGCAGTGTGAAAAAACCTGAGCTAAGAAGGGCCAGTCTCATTCTTCTGAAGTTTTCGTCCACATACATAGATGATGACAATCGCTTACAGCTAGTGGTTCCCTATGTGATTGCGATGCTTTCAGATCCGGCTGCCATTGTCCGCTGCGCTGCTTTGGAAACCTTATGTGATGTCCTCTGTCTTGTGCAAGACTTCCCTATCAGTGATGCTGTTATATTCCCTGAGTACATCCTCCCAATGCTCTCTTTGCTTCCTGATGATACAGAGGAGAGTGTTAGAGTTTGCTATGCTAGCAATATTCATAAGCTGGCTTTAACAGCTTATAGGTTCCTACTTCGTTCTCGTAGCATAGCCGATATTGGACCTCTGGATGAATCAGTGATAGCTCCCAGATCACAGTCTGCAGATTCACCAGCAAAGAAGCAAGATCAATTTTATGCCCAGCTTGCAGAACTGAGGAAAAATATTTATGAAATAGTGCAAGATTTGGCTATGGGACAAAAGCAGACACCTAATGTCCGCAGAGCTCTTCTGCAGGATATAGGTTATTTGTGTTACTTCTTTGGGCACAAGCAAAGTAATGATTTTCTTCTTCCTATACTTCCGGCATTTCTAAATGACCATGACGAGCAGCTCCGTGCAGTTTTCTTTGGCCAGATTGTCTTTGTTTGCTATTTCATTGGTTCAAGGAGCGTTGAGGAATATCTTTTGCCATATCTTGAACAGGCGCTAAGTGATGGTATGGAGGCTGTCCTTGTAAATGCACTTGATTGCTTGACCATGATGTGCAAAAGTGGTTATTTGAGGAAAAGAGTAATTGTTAGTCTATTGGGAAAGGTTCTCCCCCTGCTTCGGTATCCAATCAATTGGGTTAAACGGTCTGCTGTAAGATTTGTTGCTGCTTGCAGTGAGAGCCTAGGGGCTGTAGATACTTATGTGTACCTTTCTCCTCATCTAAGGCAGTTCCTACACAGGGAGCCACCTTCATTGTCCTCTGAACCTGCTCTTCTTTCATGCCTTAAGCCTCCACTGCCAAAATCGATCTTCTACCAAGCTTTAGAGGATGCTCAGGACATGGGAGACATTTTACTGAAGGGTGGTGGCAAGAAAGAACTGACAGTACTTGGTGGAAGATACCCTGGTATAGCGCAAAGTGGATCCTCAATCAATCTTGAAGATGTTGCGCGATTGAAAGGCCCTAATATTTCCAGCAACATGCCTTTTGATGTCAAAGATTCAGTTTCTTCTGACAAATCATTATATTCTGGTTTTGCACTACATGCATCTGCTGGGAATAGTTCCTTTTATGACGGCTTATCTAAAGGAATACCATCGTATTCTGTTTGTACCGATAAGCGAGGTTTAGGAGAAACACAGCCGCTCCCTGATTCTTCAGTGTATAAAGCATCAATAAGGCTACCTTGGTTGGAACCCAACCGCCCAGGCGTGCATACTAGAGATGATTATTTCAGTAGCAAGCGGCGAGAGTTAAGCATAAATGATTCTATCAAGAGCAGTTCCTCTTTGCAAGGGGATAGCATTCCAAACTCTGATACTGGAGGATTGCCGTCCTTCTCCAGATCAGCAGTGAACTTGGAGACTGGATGGAAGCCTCGTGGAATACTAGTGGCACATCTCCAGGAGCATCGCTTGTCTGTCAATGATATCGCCGTGTCAAATGATAATACCTTTTTTGTGACTGCTTCTGACGACTCAAGTATCAAGATATGGGATACAAGAAAGTTGGAAAAGGACATTGCCTTCAGATCCAGGTTAACGTACAGCATGGGTACTAGCCGAGCTCTTTGTACGACAATGGTTCGTGGTACTTCACAGGTGGCTGTCGGTGCAAGCGATGGAACACTGCACTTGTTTTCTGTTGATTGTGCACGCGGCGTTGGGAGTGTTGTGGAAAGGTATTCTGGAATTGTTGATGTAAAAAGGAATGATATTAAAGAAGGTGCAATTCTAAGTGCTGTAAATTGTTCAAGCGACAGCTTTAGCCCAACTGTCCTTTTCAGCACTGAACATTGTGGCATCCATAAATGGGATACAAGGACCAACTCAGAATCTTGGTCATTTAAATCCTCACCGGAGGAGGGCTATATATCCGCACTTGTTGTTGGCCAGTGTGGAAATTGGTTCATCTCAGGTTCTTCAAGAGGTGCCCTTACCCTGTGGGATAATAGGTTTTTGCTGCCTGTTAACTCGTGGTACTATTCAACAGTAAGCCCTATAGAGAAATTGTGCTTGCTCATACCTCCACCAAGTTCAATATCTTCTGCTGGAAGGCCATTGGTTTTTGTTGCTGCCGGCTGCAACGAAGTTTCCCTATGGAATGCTGAGAATGGAAGCTGCCACCAGGTAATAAAGTGTTTAATATTTATGAGGTCTGTTGGTAGAACATCTCGCCACGGCTTTATCATTGTTATGATTACCAAAATCGAATTCCTGAATTGAATCTGCTCCTGACGCAGGAGGTTATACTGATATTTGCATAGCATTTTACCTTGTGTCATGTTCTAAGAAGTGCTCGAACCTTTTTGAGAAGTGAACAATTAAACCTTATGCCCGTATCTAATACTACAGTTGCATCTTGAAATTCAACAAACTATGCAGGTGTTTAGAACGGCAAGCACTGAGAATGAAGCTGTGATGCCAAAGACACCATCAAGACCTCTTAACAAGTCAACTACCAAAGATGTAAGACGACCAGGCAATTATAAGTACAGAATTGATGAATTGAACGACCCACCTGTACGCCATCCAGGCATACGCTCTCTGCTTCCCTTACCCGGCGGTGATCTATTGACTGGAGGAACAGACTTGAAAATTCGTTATTGGGATCAAGCCAGGTTCAATTTTATCTGGGCTGCACTCTTTCATCAGTATTTTTTTTCTCTGCCACCTGACATCATGACGTTTTTACATTTGTCAATTTTGAAGACCTGAGCAAAGCTTCTGTATCGCTGGTCCCTCGGCCAAAGAAGTCCGTTCGGCAAAAGGAGATATTTTGGAGAAAGCAGTTGGAAACAATGAGTGTTATGATATAAGATCCAGTTTTGGAGTACAAGTCGTTCAGGTAGCCCTCTTTCCTTGTTGGGTAGTTAAGCCTACCTGGCTAGTTCACCCATTCATGTTTCCCAAGGACAATGCAAATTCACGAGTCTGTGACTTTAAACACGGCATGCCATAAATCCCGATTCTTACAGATTCTACTGTTTTGTCCAGGAAATGTACAAGCAAACAACCACGGTGTCCGGTTTGACACCCAAGACACAGCTCGCTTTGGCTGCTGCAGACTCCGCTGGGTGCCACCGTGATACTATACTTGCATTGGCATCCTTCAACTTGTCAAGCCAGAGGTTGATATCAGCCAGCAGAGATGGTGCCGTAAAAGTGTGGAAATAGCTGCTCCAGCGGGTAAGATAACAAGGCCCCTGGTGCTGTACATATTTGGCCTTTTTAGTGCTTACGCAGTACATACCTCGGTAGTTTTTGCTGTACAGAAGATGATCTCGATCAATAGAAAATCAAAATTGACGTGCATGCCTTTGTTCGATGTGACCTGTTCTAATTGTTTGTTTTGCAACGGATTAAAAAAAATCTTGATGAATATGTGTTTCTTGTTAGGAGGTTGTCTAAGTATATTGTGCTCCAAGCCTCCAATCGAAATTCTCCACATAAAATATTTGTAGTTCTCTTTTGTTTATAATAAAGGAACTCATTGGTAGCGAGTTTGCAATTTTTCGGAAATCGGGTGGTATATCTTATCGGAGGTTAATATCTTAATGAGGCCTGAAGGAGCTTAGTTGCATGGTTCTTTGCTTATGTGCCTGTGTTTTCTACTCTCTGGTAGCCACATCCCACATGCAGCCAGGCAAGGGCAAATCTTCCGTTGACCGGGCCCTTTTTCCCTTTGACTGCCTCAGGCCCATGAAAGGCAGTGCTGCATGTGGTCCCAGGAAATTTTGGAGGTGTGGGTCCTAGCTGATAAAGAGAGGTAAAGGGAATGATGAGGTCATGGTCCCACCTCTTTTGCACATCGGTGTAACTGTTCATTTGTCATATTCAGCATGTGTTAATGGTCGGATCAGTTCAGGAACATTACTTGGACAGATTTTGCATAATTATATTCGACTGTACTGTACCGTGCAATAGGAATTCCCTAGGGGCCTGTTTGTTAGGATGGAATTGGCTGGAATTGGAATTAATTTCCAAAGTCATCTTGTTTGGTTGCTCCCGGAATTGGAAAGAGGGATTCCTCAGGATTCCAACTCTATCTACCGCACATTCCGACCCTAAAAAGAGGAAATCGTTTCCTCGGTCCCGAGTCCCGACCGCGACTATTCCTCTTTCCCCCCGCGCGCGCCGCCCCGACTCCTTCCCCTTGCGCCGCCGCCCACTTCCTCCGCCGCCCCCTCCTCCACTTCTCCGCCGCCCCCTCCTCCACTTCCTCCATCGGCCCCCTCCTCCGCTGCCCCCTCCTCCGTCGACCCCCTCCAGAGCCGGCACAGAGTGCGCCGCCCGTGCACAGAGTGCGCCGCCCGTGCCGCTCCTCCGCGCGAGCAGCTTCTCGCCGGCGACCACACGCCACGCGGTGAGCCGGTGCTCCTTCCCCCTCTCCCTCCCTCTCTTCCTCGTCGACATATACAGCAATTTCTCTCCTAACCCTAACCCTTGACTCGATTTGTTCTTTTTTAGAGGCTGTAGACAGATCTGAGGGAAGGGAAGCATAGGGACGGGAGGAGGAGGAGCTCGGCAGCTATCCATTTTACTCACTGGAAGATCGACGTGCATCACCAATACTCCTGCCTTGGTGAGTCCTGCCTTGGTGACCCAAGAGCTCGATCTGTCCTGTCCTGTCCTGTACTGGTGAATCCTCACTGGAAGTTTTGATGTATAGTCCTATCCTGTTTCAGTATTGCTCGAGAAATGATATATATGTTATGAGATTGATATTGCGTGCCTCTTCAGCCTCTTTTTTTAGCTTAAGATTGTGTGCTTGTGGTCATTTGAGTCCTGTCCTATCAGGATCTGTTAGACATGAGATTGATCTGTCAAGAACTTAGAGGCCTCAAACTCTGGCATCTCACAGGCTTCTGGCTGCCATCTAAAATTTTCATATTCAAAATCTATGCGCTGGGTTAATCTGCAGGACCAGCTCTCTGAAAGCCATTGTTTACAGCCAAACCCCGAGTATAGAGGTCTACGATTGTCAGAAACCCACTTTCCATTTCTGTAGTTACATTCTGCAGGATAGATGAAGCAAACATCAGATAGAAGTCTAGAGCTAGATAACAAGCAAATTTGCATGCTCACAGAAGAAATAAATTCATTGTTTCTACGGTGGTCACACAAAATGTGTAAATACCTTTCTCTATACCCAGGTTATTGGAATTCATTTTACTATGTTATTGGAATAATTCATTTTTGTCACATATGTTATTGGAATTTATACCCAGGTTCAATTATTCATGTAATGCTTGCACTAGTGTCTTAATTTGTCTATATTTACTATGCTAAACCATGTCCTGTTTTAGAACAGTTTGTAAAACATCTATGCACAGTATATGATTGTTTGTTCATTCTGGAGTGCCAGCTGAAAGCGTCATGCATCAGTTGAACCAACTTATCTTAGCATTTCTATCACAGCTATTAGTTTTGTCCTAGTTTAAGTTCCCATCTACTTATCTGTTACTTAAGGATAATTATTTCACTGTCTCAGATCCTTTTCTCTTTTGTTAGCTACTGGTTAAGGCGTTGCTGGGCGGCTTCAAGAAGGGTGCAAGGAACTGATATGCTGAGGCATTGATACATTGTAAGTTCAAAGATTAGCGAGTGGATCCTTAGTTGAAAAATCATAGTTTTTGGTCCTTTTGAAATGTCACCTCCAAAATCTGATGGTTGTCAGATATGATAGTCTGGTACATTTTGATTCTCATGTTTGATATTTCCTCGTTGCATCATATTGCTCCTGCATGCCTTCTTCTGTGGAATACGACGTCCTGGTCATATTCGTATGCATGAAGATTCAGTTATATAAATGCTGATTGGTTAGACTCATCACCTTTGGAGTTCACCCCATTAGAATTGCATGGACTGTCCAGGCTTAACTCACCAGATCGTTGCCTTTCTTCGTTTCTTCTCACTTTTTTCAGAGTCTGAGCGCCCATTATTTTCAGGCCGTAGTGACAGTGAGCCTAAGTTTCATTTTGGTAGAGTTGAATCTTGGTAGGTTACATAAATTATCCCTGCCACCAAGTGGTCAGAGTACAATACCTTACATATGATAGAGTTATTTAGAGCAGCTGCGAAAGACCCACCCTCAGATTGAGTCCTTGTTTTTTTTAATACCTTACATATGATATCGTTTCTATTGTTTCAGTAGTCAGCAAGGCATCCTCTGCAATTCATTTTTCCCCTTTGTAGCTAGGAGTGAGGTTCTGAGTTCACAGGTTATTAGTTCTAGGTCTGGGAGGAATTAGGATATTGATTTGTTCAGTTGACTCTAAGATGTGTAGTTCCTGGAGCACCTTGTGTGCAGCCATCAACACAATTTCCTAAGGAAGCTTACTATGGTCAGATCTTTTGCTAATGTGGTCAGCTTACTATGGTCAGATCTTTTGCTGCTGCTTGTTTGCTTGACAGTGATGTAAAGAACTAAATTAAAAGAACTAAATTAAAAGAACTCTGTTTTGCTATGTGGCAATGTATTATTGTATGTACTGCTTTGTTTCTGGTCAAATAAAATATTCCTTTTTGCATATGTGCTTTAGATGCCTGACAACAACATAGACTTGGTTAATACAAGCATGGAGCAAATGAGAGAGATGAGTAGGAAAAAGAGAAAAAGGGTGGCTGCTTTATTTGTTTCTGCTGTCATGAGCATGATTGTGCACTGGTATCAGCGTAAGAGACCTAGACATATTGTTGATCCGAATGAAGTGGTTGAGAGAGATGTAGCTACACGCAAACAAATGCTAAGAAATCTGTACCAAGGATCAAATGTCTATTGCTATGATAGTTTGCGCCTAACTAAGAGATCATTTTATGACCTATGTGCCATCTTACGTGAGAGATGTGGTATGTGTGATAACAAGAATGTGTCGGTAGAAGAAAAGGTAGCAATCTTTTTGCTTGTAGTGGGTCATGGCACTAAGATGAGGATGATTTGTAGCTCATATGGATGGTCACTTGAGCCAATCTGCCGTCACTTCAATGAGGTGCTTAGAGGTATTCTATCATTATGCCATGAATTTATCAAGCTTCCTGATCCATCAGCTGTACAACCTGAGGATTCCAAGTGGAAGTGGTTTGAAGATTGCCTTGGAGCATTAGATGGTACACACATTGACGTTTTTGTGCCTTTAGCTGACCAAGGGAGGTATAGGAATAGGAAGCAACAGATTACCACCAATGTTTTAGGGGTTTGTGATCGTCACATGAAATTTGTTTACGTCTTAGCGGGATGGGAAGGATCAGCTTCAGATTCACGTGTGCTACGTGATGCAATGTCTCGGGACGATGCATTTGTTATTCCAAGTGGGAAATACTATCTAGTAGATGCGGGATACACCAATGGACCGGGCTTTCTTGCTCCATATCGATCCACTCGCTACCACTTGAATGAGTGGGCTGCTCAAGGGCATAACCCATCCACTGCCAAAGAACTATTCAATTTGCGCCATTCAACTGCTAGAAATGTGATAGAGAGAACATTT